>NC_092729.1:39155506-39331249 GCF_047496885.1 Scyliorhinus torazame
TTCTGCGAGCAGCTCAACAGATCATTAAGCACATGGGAAGAAAAGGGAATAAAAGAAAATACATAATAGGGCAACACAACATAGACAATGTAACTACATAAGCACCGGCATCGGATGAAGAATACAGGGTGTAGTGTTAATGCGGTCAGTCCATAAGAGGGTCGGTTAGGAGTCTGGTGACAGTGGGGAAGAAGCTGTTTTTGAGTCTGTTCGTGCGTGTTCTCAGACTTCTGTATCTCCTGCCCGATGGAAGAAGTTGGAAGAGTGAGTAAGCTGGGTGGGAGGGGTCTTTGATTATACTGCCCGCTTTCCCCAGGCAGCGGGAGGTGTAGATGGAGTCAATGGATGGGAGGCAGGTTCGTGTGATGGACTGGGCGGTGTTCACGACTCTCTGAAGTTCCTTGCGGTCCTGGGCCGAGCAGTTGCCATACCAGGCTGTGATGCAGCCCGATAGGATGCTTTCTATGGTGCATCTGTAAAAGTTGGTAAGGGTTAATGTGGACATGCGGAATTTCCTTAGTTTCCTGAGGAAGTATAGGCGCTGTTGTGCTTTCTTGGTGGTAGCGTCGACGTGGGTGGACCAGGACAGATTTTTGGAGATGTGCACCCCTAGGAATTTGAAACTGCTAACCATCTCCACCTTGGCCAAGTCTGTTGCCAAGTCTGGGGTGTCTACTTTATTCAGATATTAAATAGACGGTTATTACTGAGGATATTGCTTTCAGAGTCGTCAGGTATCAAATGATACCACCACAAGGTTAAACGGGTATCGATCAAAGACCCAACAACCAGTTAGTTAGCTCGAGTTCAATAAAACTTTATTGACACACAAGAATTACTTTGAGGCGCTGGCCTTTGATTTGGAATTGGGCCCTCATGGTGTGAGTGGAACAGGCCGAGGACATGTGACGAAGGTATGAGTCAGTGTTGAGGGGAGCCATTAATAGCGGCTGAGTCATGCGAGCTGAGCAAGGTGGAAACAGGAGGCCTCGATGACGGTGGCCAGACGTGGCTTGCCCAGACTGGGCTAGTAAGACACAAGAAAGGATGGGATGGCTGAGGAGGCTGAAGGAAGCACGCATAAGAATTTCCAAGAAGTGAGGCGGGCAGAGACCTGAGGAAACGGCCTCGTCCGTCACAGATAATGATCAGATGCTGAAATTATATTATAGGACCGGCGTGTGAAAACCAACATCCTGGAGGTAGAGAAGGACGTTATATACTCAACATCAGACTCACAGAGAGAGAGAGAGAGAGGTACAAGAGTGTTACGATACAACTGGGACAAGGACATGGAAACGACCAGAGGTTCGTGAGCCAGAAATCTGTGTCTAACCCTGTGCTGTACCTGTTTGGGAGTGTTTGATGGGGACAGTGTAGAGGGAGTTTTACTCTGTATCTAACCCCGTGCTGTACCTGTCCTGGGAGTGTTTGATGGGGACAGTGTAGAGGGAGCTTTACTCTGTATCTAACCCCGTGCTGTATCTGTCCTGGGAGTGTTTGATGGGGACAGTGTAGAGGGAGCTTTAATCTGTATCTAACCCCGTGCTGTACCTGTCCTGGGATTGTTTGATGCAGACAGTGTAGAGGGAGCTTTACTCTGTATCTAACCCCGTGCTGTATCTGTCCTGGGAGTGTTTGATGGGGACAGTGTAGAGGGAGCTTTAATCTGTATCTAACCCCGTGCTGTACCTGTCCTGGGATTGTTTGATGCAGACAGTGTAGAGGGAGCTTTACTCTGTATCTAACCCCGTGCTGTACCTGTTCTGGGAGTGTTTGATGGGGACAGTGTAGAGGGAGCTTTACTCTGTATCTAACCCCGTGCTGTACCTGTCCTGGGATTGTTTGATGGGGACAGTGTAGATGGAGCTTTACTCTGTATCTAACCCCGTGCTGTACCTGTCCTGGGAGTGTTTGATGGGGACAGTCTGGAGGGAGCTTTACTGTGTATCTAACCCCGTGCTGTACCTGTCCTGGGAGTGTTTGATGGGGACAGTGTAGAGGGAGCTTTACTCTGTATCTAACCCCGTGCTGTACCTGTCCTGGGATTGTTTGATGGGGACAGTGTAGAGGGAGCTTTACTCTGTATATAGTCCCGTGTTGTACCTGTCCTGGGAGTGTTTGATGGGGACAGTGTAGAGGGAGATTTACTCTGTATCTAACCCCGTGCTGTACCTGTCCTGGGAGTGTTTGATGGGGACAGTGTAGAGGGAGATTTACTCTGTATCTAACCCGGTGCTGTAACTGTCCTGGGAGTGTTTGATGGGGGACACTGTAGAGGCAGCTTCACTCTATATCTAACCCCGTGCTGTACCTGTCCTGGGAGTGTTTGATGGGGACAGTGCAGAGAGAGTTTTACTCTGTAAGTAACCCTGTGCTGTACCTGTCCTGGGAGTGTTTGATGGGGACTGCCTGGAGGGAGCTTTACTCTGTATCTAACCCCGTGTTGTACCTGCCCTGGTATGTTTGATGGGGACAGTGTACAGGGAGCTTTACTCTGTACCTCACACTGTGCTCTAACTGACCTGGGAGTGTTTGATGGGGACAGTGTAGAAGCTGCTTTACTCTGTATCTATCCCCGTGCTGTACCTGTCCTGGGAATGTTTGATGGGGACAGTGTAGAGGGAGCTTTACTCTGTATCTAACCCCATGCTGTACCTGTCATGGGAGTGTTTGATGGGGACAGTGTAGAGGGAGCTTTACTCAGTATCTAACCCCATGCTGTACCTGTCCTGGGAGTGTTTGATGGGGACAGTGTAGAGGGAGCTTTACTCTGTATCTAACCCAGTGCTGTACCTGTCCTGGGAGTGTTTGATGGGGTCAGTGTAGAGGGAGCTTTACTCTGTATCTAACCCCGTGCTGTACCTGTCCTGGGAGTGTTTGATGGGGACAGTGTAGAGGGAGCTTTACTCTGTATCTAACCCCGTGCTGTACCTGTTTGGGAGTGTTTGATGGGGACAGTGTAGAGGGAGCTTTACTCTGTATCTAACCCAGTGCTGTACCTGTCCTGGGAGTGTTTGATGGGGACAGTGTAGAGGGAGCTTTACTCTGTATCTAACCCCGTGCTGTATCTGTCCTGGGAGTGTTTGATGGTGACAGTGTAGAGGGAGCTTTACTCTGTATCTAACCCCGTGCTGTACCTGTCATGGGAGTGTTTGATGGGGACAGTGTAGAGGGAGCTTTACTCTGTATCTAACCCCATGCTGTACCTGTCCTGGGAGTGTTTGATGGGGACAGTGTAGAGGGAGCTTTACTCTGTATCTAACCCAGTGCTGTACCTGTCCTGGGAGTGTTTGATGGGGACAGTGTAGAGGGAGCTTTACTCTGTATCTAACCCCGTGATGTACCTGTCCTGGGATTGTTTGATGGGGACAGTGTGGAGGGAGCTTTACTCTGTATCTAACCCCATGCTGTACCTGTCCTGGGAGTGTTTGATGGGGACAGTCTGGAGGGAGCTTTACTGTGTATCTAACCCCGTGCTGTACCTGTCCTGGGAGTGTTTGATGTGGACAGTGTAGAGGGAGCTTTACTCTGTATATAGTCCCGTGCTGTACCTGTCCTGGGAGTGTTTGATGGGGACAGTGTAGAGGGAGATTTACTCTGTATCTAACCCCGTGCTGTACCTGTCCTGGGAGAGTTTGATGGGGACAGTGTAGAGGGAGATTTACTCTGTATCTAACCCGGTGCTATAACTCTCCTGGGAGTGTTTGATGGGGAACAGTGTGGAGGCAGCTTCACTCTATATCTAACCCCGTGCTGTACCTGTCCTGGGAGTGTTTGATGGGGACAGTGCAGAGAGAGTTTTACTCTGTAAGTAACCCTGTGCTGTACCTGTCCTGGGAGTGTTTGATGGGGACAGTGTAGAGGGAGATTTACTCTGTATCTAACCCCGTGTTGTACCTGTCCTGGTATGTTTGATGGGGACAGTGTACAGGGAGCTTTACTCTGTACCTCACACTGTGCTCTAACTGACCTGGGAGTGTTTGATGGGGACAGTGTAGAAGCTGCTTTACTCTGTATCTATCCCCGTGCTGTACCTGTCCTGGGAATGTTTGATGGGGACAGTGTAGAGGGAGCTTTACTCTGTATCTAACCCCATGCTGTACCTGTCATGGGAGTGTTTGATGGGGACAGTGTAGAGGGAGCTTTACTCTGTATCTAACCCCATGCTGTACCTGTCCTGGGAGTGTTTGATGGGGACAGTGTAGAGGGAGCTTTACTCTGTATCTAACCCAGTGCTGTACCTGTCCTGGGAGTGTTTGATGGGGTCAGTGTAGAGGGAGCTTTACTCTGTATCTAACCCCGTGCTGTACCTGTCCTGGGAGTGTTTGATGGGGACAGTGAAGAGGGAGCTTTACTCTGTATCTAACCCCGTGCTGTACCTGTCCTGGGTGTGTTTGATGGGTCAGTGCAGCGGGAGCTTTACTCTCTGTCTAACCCTGTGCTCTAACTGTCCTGGGAGTGTTTGATGGAGACAGTGTAGAGGGAGCTTTACTCTGTATCTAACCCCCAGCTGTACCTGTCCTGGGAGTGTTTGATGGGGACAGTGTAGAGGGAGTTTACTCTGTATCTAATCCTGTGCTGTACCTATCCTGGGAGTGTTTGATAGCGACAGTGTAGAGGGAGCTTGACTCTGTATCTAACGCCGTGCTGTATCTGTCCTGGGAGTGTTTGATGGGGACAGTGTAGAGGGAGCTTTACTTTGTATCTAACCCCGTGCTGTACCTGTCCTGGGAGTGTTTGATGGGGACAGTGTAGAGGGAGCTTTACTCAGTATCTAACCCCGTGCTTTACCTCTCCTGGGAGTGTTTGATGGGGACAGTGTAGAGGGAGCTTTACTCTGTATCAAACCCCGTGCTGTACCTGTCCTGGGAGTATTTGATGGGAAAGTGTAGAGGGCGTTTTACTCTGTATCTAACCCCGTGCTGTACCTGTTCTGCGAGTGTTTGATGGGGACAGTGTAGAGGTTGCTTTACTCTGTATCTAACCCCGTGCTGTACCTGTCCTCAGAGTGTTTGATGCGGACAGTGTCGACGGAATTTTACTCTGTATCTAATCCCGTGCTGTACCTATCCTGCGAGTTTTTGACGGGGACAATGTAGAGGGAGCTTTCCTCTGTATCTAACCCCATGCTGTATCTGTCCTGGCAGTGTTTGATGGGGACAGTGTAGAGGGAGCTTTACTCTGTATCTAACCCCGTGCTGTACCTGTCCTGGGAGTGTTTGATGGGAACAGTGTCGAGGGAGCTTTACTCTGTATCTAAGCCAGTGCTGTACCTGTCCTGGGAGTGTTTGATGGGGACAGTGTAGAGGGAGCTTTACTCTGTATCTAAACCCGTGCTGTACCTGTCCTGGGAGTGTTTCATGGGGACAGTGTAGAGGGAGCTTTACTCTGTATCTAACCCCGTGCTGTACCTGTCCTGGGAGTGTTTGATGGGGACAGTGTAGAGGGAGCTTTACTCTTTATCTAACCCCGTGCTGTACCTGTCCTGGGAGTGTTTGATGGTGACAGTGTAGAGGGAGCTTTACTCTGTATCTAACCCCGTGCTGTACCTGTCCTGGGAGTGTTTGATGGGGTACAGTGTTGAGGGAGTTTTACTCTGTATCTAACCCCGTGCTGTACCTGTCCTGGGAGTGTTTGATGGGGACAGTGTAGAGGGAGATTTACTCTGTATCTAAACCCGTGCTGTACCTGTCCTGGGAGTGTTTGATGGAGATAGTGTAGAGGGAGTTTTACTCTGTATCTAACCCCGTGCTGTACCTTTCCTGGGAGTGTTTGATGGGGACAGTGTAGAGGGAGCTTTACTCTGTATCTAACCCCGTGCTGTACCTGGCCTGGGAGTGTTTGATGGGGACAGTATAGAGGGAGCTTTACTCTGTATCTAACCCCGTGCTGTACCTGTCCTGGGAGTGTTTGATGGGGACAGTGTAGAGGGAGCTTTACTCTGTATCTAACCGCGTGCTGTACCTGTCCTGGGAATGTTGGATGGGGACAGTGTAGAGGGAGCTTTACTCTGTATCTTACCCCGTGCTGTACCTGTCCTGGGAGTGTTTGATGGGGACAGTGTAGAGGAAACTTTAGTCTGTATCTAACCCCGTGCTGTACCTGTCCTGGGAGTGTTTGTTGGGTACAGTGTAGAGGGAGCTTTACTCTGTATCAAACCCCTTGCTGTACATGTCCTGGGAGTATTTGATGCGGACAGTGTCGACTGAGTTTTACTCTGTATCTAACCCCGTGCTGTACCTGTACTGCGAGTGTTTGACGGGGACAGTGTAGAGGGAGGTTTATTCTGTATCTAACCCCATGCTGTATCTGTCCTGGCAGTGTTTGGTGGGGACAGTGTAGAGGGAGATTAACTCTGTATCTAACCCCGTGGTGTACCTGTCCTGGAAGTGTTTGATGAGGACTGTGTAGAGGGAGCTTTACTCTGTATCTAACCCCGTGCTGTACCTGTCCTGGGAGTGTTTGATGGGGACAGTGTAGAGGGAGCTTTACTCAGTATCTAACGCCGTGCTGTACCTGTCCTGGGAGTGTTTGATGGGGACAGTGTAGAGGGAGCTTTACTCTGTATCTAACCCTGTGCTCTACCTGTCCTGGGAGTGTTTGATGGAGACAGTGTAGAGGGATCTTTACTCTGTATCTAACCCCGTGCTGTACCTGTCCTGGGAGTATTTGATGGGAAAGTGTAGAGGTTGCTTTATTCTGTATCTAACGCCGTGCTGTACCTGTCCTGGGAGTGTTTGATGGAGACAGTGTAGAGGGAGCTTTACTCTGTATCTAACCCCGTGCTGTACCTGTCCTGGGAGTATTTGATGGGAAAGTGTAGAGGTTGCTTTATTCTGTATCTAACGCCGTGCTGTACCTGTCCTGGGAGTGTTTGATGGGGACAGTGTAGAGGGAGCTTTACTCTGTATCTAACCCTGTGCTCTACCTGTCCAGGGAGTGTTTGATGGGGACAGTGTAGAGGGAGCTTTCCTCTGTATCTAACCCCGTGCTGTACTTGTCCTGGGAGTATTTGATGGGAAAGTGTAGAGAGAGCTTTACTCTGTATCTAACGCCATGCTGTACCAGTCCAGGGAGTGTTTGATGGGGACAGTGTAGAGGGAGCTTTCCTCTGTATCTAACCCCGTGCTGTACTTGTCCTGGGAGTATTTGATGGGAAAGTGTAGAGAGAGCTTTACTCTGTATCTAACGCCATGCTGTACCAGTCCTGGGAGTGTTTGATGGAGACAGTGTAGAGGGAGTTTTACTCTGTATCTAACCCAATGCTGTACCTGTCCTGCGAGTGTTTGATGGGGACAGTGTAGAGGGAGCTTTGCTCTGTATCTAACCCCGTGCTGTACCTGTCCTGGGAGAGTTTGATGGGGACAGTGTAGAGGGAGCTTTACTCTGTATCTAACCCAGTGCTGTACCTGTCCTGGGAGTATTTGATGGGAAAGTGTAGAGGGAGCTTTACTCTGTATCTAACACTGTGCTCTACCTGTCCTGGGAGTGTTTGATGGGGACAGTGTAGAGGGAGCTTTCCTCTGTATCTAACCCCGTGCTGTACTTGTCCTGGGAGTGTTTGATGGGAAAGTGTAGAGGGAGCTTTACTCTGTATCTAACCCCGTGCTGCACCTGCCCTGGGAGTATTTGATGGGAAAGTGTAGAGAGAGCTTTACTCTGTATCTAACGCCGTGCTGTACCTGTCCTGGGAGTGTTTGATGGAGACAGTGTAGAGGGAGCTTTACTCTCTATCTAACCCAGTGCTGTACCTGTCCTGGGAGTGTTTGATGGGGACAGTGTAGAGCGAGCTTTGCTCTGAATCTAATCCCGTGCTGTACCTGTCCTGGGAGTGTTTGATGGGGACAGTGTAGAGGGAGCTTTACTCTGTATCTAACCCAGTGCTGTGCCTGTCCTGGGTATATTTGATGGGGACAGTGTAAAGGGAGCTTTACTCTATGTCTAACCCCGTGCTGTACCTGTCCTGGGAGTGTTTGATGGAGACAGTGTAGAGGGAGCTTTACTCTGTATCTAACTTTGTGCTCTACCTGTCCTGGGAGTGTTTGATGGGTCAGTGTAGAGGGAGCTTTACTCTGTATCAAACCCCGTGCTGTACCTGTCCTGGGAGTGTTTGATGGGGACAGTGTAGAGGGAGCTTTACTCTGTATCTAACCCCGTGCTGTACCTGTCCTGGGAGTGTTTGATGGGGACAGTGTGGAGGGAGCTTTACTCTGTATCTAACCCCGTGCTGTACCTGCCCTGGGAGTGTTTGATGGGTCTGTGTAGAGGGAGCTTTACTCTGTATCAAACCCCGTGCTGTACCTGTCCTGGGAGTGTTTGATGGGGACAGTGTAGAGGGAGCTTTACTCTGTATCTAACCCCGTGCTGTACCTGTCCGAAGAGTGTTTGATGCGGACAGTGTCGACGGAGTTTTACTCTGTATCTAATCCCGTGCTGTACCTATCCTGCGAGTGTTTGACGGGGACAATGTAGAGGGAGCTTTCCTCTGTATCTAACCCCATGCTGTATCTGTCCTGGCAGTGTTTGATGGGGACAGTGTAGAGGGAGCTTTACTCTGTATCTAACCCCGTGCTGTACCTGTCCTGGAAGAGTTTGATGGGAACAGTGTAGAGGGAGCTTTACTCTGTATCTAAGCACGTGCTGTACCTCTCCTGGGACTGTTTCTTGGGGACAGTGTAGAGGGAGATTCACTCTGTATCTAAACCCGTGCTGTACCTGTCCTGGGAGCGTTTGATGGAGATAGTGTAGAGGGAGCTTTACTCTGTATCTAAACCCATGCTGTACCTGTCCTGGGAGTGTTTCTTGGGGACAGTGTAGAGGGAGATTCACTCTGTATCTAAACCCGTGCTGTACCTGTCCTGGGAGTGTTTGATGGGGTCAGTGTAGAGGGAGCTTTACTCTGTATCTAACCCCGTGCTGTACCTGTCCTGGGAGTGTTTGATGGGGACAGTGTAGAGCGAGCTTTACGCTGTGTCTAACCCCGTGCTGTACCTGTCCAGGGAGCGTTTGATGGGGATAGTGTAGAGGGAGCTTTATTCTGTATCTTACCCCGTTCAGTACATGTCCTGGGAGTGTTTGATGGGGACAGTGTAGAGGAAACTTTAGTCTGTATCTAACCCCGTGCTGTACCTGTCCTGGGATTGTTTGTTGGGTACAGTCTAGAGGGAGCTTTACTCTTTATCAAACCCCGTGCTGTACCTGTCCTGGGAGTATTTGATGCGGACAGTGTCCAAGGAGTTTTACTCTGTATCTAACCCCGTGCTGTACCTGTCCGGGTGTGTTTGATGGAGACAGTGCAGAGGGAGCTTTACTCTGTATCTAACGCCGTGCTGTATCTGTCCTGGGAGTGTTTGATGGGGACAGTGTAGAGGGAGCTTTACTCTGTATCTAACCCCGTGCTGTACCTGTCCTGGGAGTGTTTGATGGGGACAGTGTAGAGGGAGCTTTACTCTGTATCTAACCCTGTGCTCTACCTGTCCTGGGAGTGTTTGATGGAGACAGTGTAGAGGGAGTTTTAATCTGTATCTAACCCCGTGCTGTACCTGTCCTGGGAGTATTTGATGGGAAAGTGTAGAGGTTGCTTTATTCTGTATCTAACGCCGTGCTGTACCTGTCCTGGGAGTGTTTGATGGAGACACTGTAGAGGGAGCTGTCCTCTGTATCTAACCCCGTGCTGTACTTGTCCTGGGAGTGTTTGATGGGGACAGTGTAAAGGGAGCTTTACTCTGTATCTAACCCCGTGCTGTCCCTGTCCTGGGAGTGTTTGATGGAGACAGTGTAGAGGGAGCTTTACTCTGTATCTAACCTAGTGCTGTACCTGTCCTGGGAGTGTTTGATGGGGACAGTGTAGAGGGAGCTTTGCTCTGTATCTAACCCCGTGCTGTACCTGTCCTGGGAGTGTTTGGTGGGGACAGTGTAGAGGGAGCTTTACTCTGTATCTAACCCAGTGCTGTACCTATCCTCGGAGTATTTGATGGGAAAGTGTAGAGGGAGCTTTACTCTGTATCTAACCCCGTGCTGTACCTGTCCTGGGAGTGTTTGATGGAGACAGTGTAGAGGGAGCTTTACTCTGTATCTAACCCTGTGCTCTACCTGTCCTGGGAGTGTTTGATGGGGACAGTGTAGAGGGAGCTTTCCTCTGTATCTAACCCCGTGCTGTACTTGTCCTGGGAGTATTTGATGGGAAAGTGTAGAGGGAGCTTTACTCTGTATCTAACGCCGTGCTGTACCTGTCCTGGGAGTGTTTGATGGGGTCAGTGTAGAGGGAGCTTTACTCTGTATCTAACCCCGTGCTGTACCTGTCCTGGGAGTGTTTGATGGGGACAGTGTAGAGCGAGCTTTACGCTGTGTCTAACCCCGTGCTGTACCTGTCCAGGGAGCGTTTGATGGGGATAGTGTAGAGGGAGCTTTATTCTGTATCTTACCCCGTTCAGTACATGTCCTGGGAGTGTTTGATGGGGACAGTGTAGAGGAAACTTTAGTCTGTATCTAACCCCGTGCTGTACCTGTCCTGGGATTGTTTGTTGGGTACAGTCTAGAGGGAGCTTTACTCTTTATCAAACCCCGTGCTGTACCTGTCCTGGGAGTATTTGATGCGGACAGTGTCCAAGGAGTTTTACTCTGTATCTAACCCCGTGCTGTACCTGTCCGGGTGTGTTTGATGGAGACAGTGCAGAGGGAGCTTTACTCTGTATCTAACGCCGTGCTGTATCTGTCCTGGGAGTGTTTGATGGGGACAGTGTAGAGGGAGCTTTACTCTGTATCTAACCCCGTGCTGTACCTGTCCTGGGAGTGTTTGATGGGGACAGTGTAGAGGGAGCTTTACTCTGTATCTAACCCTGTGCTCTACCTGTCCTGGGAGTGTTTGATGGAGACAGTGTAGAGGGAGTTTTAATCTGTATCTAACCCCGTGCTGTACCTGTCCTGGGAGTATTTGATGGGAAAGTGTAGAGGTTGCTTTATTCTGTATCTAACGCCGTGCTGTACCTGTCCTGGGAGTGTTTGATGGAGACACTGTAGAGGGAGCTGTCCTCTGTATCTAACCCCGTGCTGTACTTGTCCTGGGAGTGTTTGATGGGGACAGTGTAAAGGGAGCTTTACTCTGTATCTAACCCCGTGCTGTCCCTGTCCTGGGAGTGTTTGATGGAGACAGTGTAGAGGGAGCTTTACTCTGTATCTAACCTAGTGCTGTACCTGTCCTGGGAGTGTTTGATGGGGACAGTGTAGAGGGAGCTTTGCTCTGTATCTAACCCCGTGCTGTACCTGTCCTGGGAGTGTTTGGTGGGGACAGTGTAGAGGGAGCTTTACTCTGTATCTAACCCAGTGCTGTACCTATCCTCGGAGTATTTGATGGGAAAGTGTAGAGGGAGCTTTACTCTGTATCTAACCCCGTGCTGTACCTGTCCTGGGAGTGTTTGATGGAGACAGTGTAGAGGGAGCTTTACTCTGTATCTAACCCTGTGCTCTACCTGTCCTGGGAGTGTTTGATGGGGACAGTGTAGAGGGAGCTTTCCTCTGTATCTAACCCCGTGCTGTACTTGTCCTGGGAGTATTTGATGGGAAAGTGTAGAGGGAGCTTTACTCTGTATCTAACGCCGTGCTGTACCTGTCCTGGGAGTGTTTGATGGAGACAGTGTAGAGGGAGCTTTACTCTGTATCTAACCCAGTGCTGTACCTGTCCTGGGAGTGTTTGATGGGGAAGTGTAGAGGGAGTTTTGCTCTGTATCTAACACCGTGCTGTACCTGTCCTGGGAGTGTTTGATGGGGACAGTGTAGAGGGAGCTTTACTCTGTATCTAACCCAGTGCTGTACCTGTCCTGGGAGTATTTGATGGGAAAGTGTAGAGGGAGCTTTACCCTGTATCTAACGCCGTGCTGTACCTGTCCTGGGAGAGTTTGATGGAGACAGTGTAGAGGGAGCTTTACTCTGTATCTAACCCTGTGCTCTACCTGTCCTGCGAGTGTTTGATGGGTCAGTGTAAAGGGAGCTTTACTCTGTATCAAACACCGTGCTGTACTTGTCCTGGGAGTGTTTGATGGGGACAGTGTAGAGCGAGCTTTACTCTGTATCTAACCCTGTGCTCTACCTGTCCTGGGAGTGTTTGATGGGGACAGTGTAGAGGGAGCTTTACTCTGTATCTAACCCCGTGCTGTACCTGTCCTGGGAGTGTTTGATGGAGACAGTGTAGAGGGAGCTTTACTCTGTATCTAACCCCGTGCTGTACCTGTCATGGGTGTGTTTGATGGGTCAGTGTAGCGGGAGCTTTACTCTGTGTCTAACCCTGTGCTCTAACTGTCCTGGGAGTGTTTGATGGAGACAGTGTAGAGGGAGCTTTACTCTGTATCTAACCCCCAGCTGTACCTGTCCTGGGAGTGTTTGATGGGGACAGTGTAGAGGGAGCTTCACTCTGTATCTAATCCTGTGCTGTACCTGTCCTGGGAGTGTTTGATGGAGACAGTGTAGAGGGAGCTTTACTCTGTATCGAACCCCGTGCTGTACCTGTCCTGGGAGTGTTTGATGGAGACAGTGTAGAGGGAGCTTGACTCTGTATCTAACGCCGTGCTGTATCTGTCCTGGGAGTGTTTGATGGGGACAGTGTAGAGGGAGCTTTACTCTGTATCTAACCCCGTGCAGTACCTGTCCTGGGAGTGTTTGATGGGGACAGTGTAGAGGGAGCTTTACTCTGCATCAAACCCCGTGCTGTAACTGTCCTGGGAGTATTTGATGGGAAAGTGTAGAGGTTGCTTTATTCTGTATCTAACGCCGTGCTGTACCTGTCCTGGGAGTGTTTGATGGAGACAGTGTAGAGGAAGCTTTACTCTGTATCAAACCCTGTGCTCTACCTGTCCTGGGAGTGTTTGATGGAGACAGTGTAGAGGGAGCTTTACTCTGTATCTAACCCCGTGCTGTACTTGTCCTGGGAGTATTTGATGGGAAAGTGTAGAGGGAGGTTTATTCTGTATCTAACCCCATGCTGTATCTGTCCTGGCAGTGTTTGGTGGGGACAGTGTAGAGGGAGATTAACTCTGTATCTAACCCCGTGGTGTACCTGTCCTGGAAGTGTTTGATGAGGACTGTGTAGAGGGAGCTTTACTCTGTATCTAACCCCGTGCTGTACCTGTCCTGGGAGTGTTTGATGGGGACAGTGTAGAGGGAGCTTTACTCAGTATCTAACGCCGTGCTGTACCTGTCCTGGGAGTGTTTGATGGGGACAGTGTAGAGGGAGCTTTACTCTGTATCTAACCCTGTGCTCTACCTGTCCTGGGAGTGTTTGATGGAGACAGTGTAGAGGGATCTTTACTCTGTATCTAACCCCGTGCTGTACCTGTCCTGGGAGTATTTGGTGGGAAAGTGTAGAGGTTGCTTTATTCTGTATCTAACGCCGTGCTGTACCTGTCCTGGGAGTGTTTGATGGAGACAGTGTAGAGGGAGCTTTATTCTGTATCTAACCCCGTGCTGTACCTGTCCTGGGAGTATTTGATGGGAAAGTGTAGAGGTTGCTTTATTCTGTATCTAACGCCGTGCTGTACCTGTCCTGGGAGTGTTTGATGGGGACAGTGTAGAGGGAGCTTTACTCTGTATCTAACCCTGTGCTCTACCTGTCCAGGGAGTGTTTGATGGGGACAGTGTAGAGGGAGCTTTCCTCTGTATCTAACCCCGTGCTGTACTTGTCCTGGGAGTATTTGATGGGAAAGTGTAGAGAGAGCTTTACTCTGTATCTAACGCCATGCTGTACCAGTCCAGGGAGTGTTTGATGGGGACAGTGTAGAGGGAGCTTTCCTCTGTATCTAACCCCGTGCTGTACTTGTCCTGGGAGTATTTGATGGGAAAGTGTAGAGAGAGCTTTACTCTGTATCTAACGCCATGCTGTACCAGTCCTGGGAGTGTTTGATGGAGACAGTGTAGAGGGAGTTTTACTCTGTATCTAACCCAATGCTGTACCTGTCCTGCGAGTGTTTGATGGGGACAGTGTAGAGGGAGCTTTGCTCTGTATCTAACCCCGTGCTGTACCTGTCCTGGGAGAGTTTGATGGGGACAGTGTAGAGGGAGCTTTACTCTGTATCTAACCCAGTGCTGTACCTGTCCTGGGAGTATTTGATGGGAAAGTGTAGAGGGAGCTTTACTCTGTATCTAACACTGTGCTCTACCTGTCCTGGGAGTGTTTGATGGGGACAGTGTAGAGGGAGCTTTCCTCTGTATCTAACCCCGTGCTGTACTTGTCCTGGGAGTGTTTGATGGGAAAGTGTAGAGGGAGCTTTACTCTGTATCTAACCCCGTGCTGCACCTGCCCTGGGAGTATTTGATGGGAAAGTATAGAGAGAGCTTTACTCTGTATCTAACGCCGTGCTGTACCTGTCCTGGGAGTGTTTGATGGAGACAGTGTAGAGGGAGCTTTACTCTCTATCTAACCCAGTGCTGTACCTGTCCTGGGAGTGTTTGATGGGGACAGTGTAGAGCGAGCTTTGCTCTGAATCTAATCCCGTGCTGTACCTGTCCTGGGAGTGTTTGATGGGGACAGTGTAGAGGGAGCTTTACTCTGTATCTAACCCAGTGCTGTGCCTGTCCTGGGTATATTTGATGGGGACAGTGTAAAGGGAGCTTTACTCTGTGTCTAACCCCGTGCTGTACCTGTCCTGGGAGTGTTTGATGGAGACAGTGTAGAGGGAGCTTTACTCTGTATCTAACTTTGTGCTCTACCTGTCCTGGGAGTGTTTGATGGGTCAGTGTAGAGGGAGCTTTACTCTGTATCAAACCCCGTGCTGTACCTGTCCTGGGAGTGTTTGATGGGGACAGTGTAGAGGGAGCTTTACTCTGTATCTAACCCCGTGCTGTACCTGTCCTGGGAGTGTTTGATGGGGACAGTGTGGAGGGAGCTTTACTCTGTATCTAACCCCGTGCTGTACCTGCCCTGGGAGTGTTTGATGGGTCTGTGTAGAGGGAGCTTTACTCTGTATCAAACCCCGTGCTGTACCTGTCCTGGGAGTGTTTGATGGGGACAGTGTAGAGGGAGCTTTACTCTGTATCTAACCCCGTGCTGTACCTGTCCGAAGAGTGTTTGATGCGGACAGTGTCGACGGAGTTTTACTCTGTATCTAATCCCGTGCTGTACCTATCCTGCGAGTGTTTGACGGGGACAATGTAGAGGGAGCTTTCCTCTGTATCTAACCCCATGCTGTATCTGTCCTGGCAGTGTTTGATGGGGACAGTGTAGAGGGAGCTTTACTCTATATCTAAACCCGTGCTGTACCTGTCCTGGGAGTGTTTCTTGGGGACAGTGTAGAGGGAGATTCACTCTGTATCTAAACCCGTGCTGTACCTGTCCTGGGAGTGTTTGATGGGGTCAGTGTAGAGGGAGCTTTACTCTGTATCTAACCCCGTGCTGTACCTGTCCTGGGAGTGTTTGATGGGGACAGTGTAGAGCGAGCTTTACGCTGTGTCTAACCCCGTGCTGTACCTGTCCAGGGAGCGTTTGATGGGGATAGTGTAGAGGGAGCTTTATTCTGTATCTTACCCCGTTCAGTACATGTCCTGGGAGTGTTTGATGGGGACAGTGTAGAGGAAACTTTAGTCTGTATCTAACCCCGTGCTGTACCTGTCCTGGGATTGTTTGTTGGGTACAGTCTAGAGGGAGCTTTACTCTTTATCAAACCCCGTGCTGTACCTGTCCTGGGAGTATTTGATGCGGACAGTGTCCAAGGAGTTTTACTCTGTATCTAACCCCGTGCTGTACCTGTCCGGGTGTGTTTGATGGAGACAGTGCAGAGGGAGCTTTACTCTGTATCTAACGCCGTGCTGTATCTGTCCTGGGAGTGTTTGATGGGGACAGTGTAGAGGGAGCTTTACTCTGTATCTAACCCCGTGCTGTACCTGTCCTGGGAGTGTTTGATGGGGACAGTGTAGAGGGAGCTTTACTCTGTATCTAACCCTGTGCTCTACCTGTCCTGGGAGTGTTTGATGGAGACAGTGTAGAGGGAGTTTTACTCTGTATCTAACCCCGTGCTGTACCTGTCCTGGGAGTATTTGATGGGAAAGTGTAGAGGTTGCTTTATTCTGTATCTAACGCCGTGCTGTACCTGTCCTGGGAGTGTTTGATGGAGACACTGTAGAGGGAGCTGTCCTCTGTATCTAACCCCGTGCTGTACTTGTCCTGGGAGTGTTTGATGGGGACAGTGTAAAGGGAGCTTTACTCTGTATCTAACCCCGTGCTGTCCCTGTCCTGGGAGTGTTTGATGGAGACAGTGTAGAGGGAGCTTTACTCTGTATCTAACCTAGTGCTGTACCTGTCCTGGGAGTGTTTGATGGGGACAGTGTAGAGGGAGCTTTGCTCTGTATCTAACCCCGTGCTGTACCTGTCCTGGGAGTGTTTGGTGGGGACAGTGTAGAGGGAGCTTTACTCTGTATCTAACCCAGTGCTGTACCTATCCTCGGAGTATTTGATGGGAAAGTGTAGAGGGAGCTTTACTCTGTATCTAACCCCGTGCTGTACCTGTCCTGGGAGTGTTTGATGGAGACAGTGTAGAGGGAGCTTTACTCTGTATCTAACCCTGTGCGCTACCTGTCCTGGGAGTGTTTGATGGGGACAGTGTAGAGGGAGCTTTCCTCTGTATCTAACCCCGTGCTGTACTTGTCCTGGGAGTATTTGATGGGAAAGTGTAGAGGGAGCTTTACTCTGTATCTAACGCCGTGCTGTACCTGTCCTGGGAGTGTTTGATGGAGACAGTGTAGAGGGAGCTTTACTCTGTATCTAACCCAGTGCTGTACCTGTCCTGGGAGTGTTTGATGGGGAAGTGTAGAGGGGGTTTTGCTCTGTATCTAACACCGTGCTGTACCTGTCCTGGGAGTGTTTGATGGGGACAGTGTAGAGGGAGCTTTACTCTGTATCTAACCCAGTGCTGTACCTGTCCTGGGAGTATTTGATGGGAAAGTGTAGAGGGAGCTTTACCCTGTATCTAACGCCGTGCTGTACCTGTCCTGGGAGAGTTTGATGGAGACAGTGTAGAGGGAGCTTTACTCTGTATCTAACCCTGTGCTCTACCTGTCCTGCGAGTGTTTGATGGGTCAGTGTAAAGGGAGCTTTACTCTGTATCAAACACCGTGCTGTACTTGTCCTGGGAGTGTTTGATGGGGACAGTGTAGAGCGAGCTTTACTCTGTATCTAACCCTGTGCTCTACCTGTCCTGGGAGTGTTTGATGGGGACAGTGTAGAGGGAGCTTTACTCTGTATCTAACCCCGTGCTGTACCTGTCCTGGGAGTGTTTGATGGAGACAGTGTAGAGGGAGCTTTACTCTGTATCTAACCCCGTGCTGTACCTGTCATGGGTGTGTTTGATGGGTCAGTGTAGCGGGAGCTTTACTCTGTGTCTAACCCTGTGCTCTAACTGTCCTGGGAGTGTTTGATGGAGACAGTGTAGAGGGAGCTTTACTCTGTATCTAACCCCCAGCTGTACCTGTCCTGGGAGTGTTTGATGGGGACAGTGTAGAGGGAGCTTCACTCTGTATCTAATCCTGTGCTGTACCTGTCCTGGGAGTGTTTGATGGAGACAGTGTAGAGGGAGCTTTACTCTGTATCTAACCCCGTGCTTTACCTGTCCTGGGAGTGTTTGATGGAGACAGTGTAGAGGGAGCTTGACTCTGTATCTAACGCCGTGCTGTATCTGTCCTGGGAGTGTTTGATGGGGACAGTGTAGAGGGAGCTTTACTCTGTATCTAACCCCGTGCAGTACCTGTCCTGGGAGTGTTTGATGGGGACAGTGTAGAGGGAGCTTTACTCTGCATCAAACCCCGTGCTGTAACTGTCCTGGGAGTATTTGATGGGAAAGTGTAGAGGTTGCTTTATTCTGTATCTAACGCCGTGCTGTACCTGTCCTGGGAGTGTTTGATGGAGACAGTGTAGAGGAAGCTTTACTCTGTATCAAACCCTGTGCTCTACCTGTCCTGGGAGTGTTTGATGGAGACAGTGTAGAGGGAGCTTTACTCTGTATCTAACCCCGTGCTGTACTTGTCCTGGGAGTATTTGATGGGAAAGTGCAGAGGGAGCTTTACTCTGTATCTAACCCCGTGCTGTACCTGTCCTGGGAGTGTTTGATGGGGACAGTGTAGAGGGAGCATTACTCTGTATATAACCCTGTGCTCTACCTGTCCTGGGAGTGTTTGATGGAGACAGTGTAGAGGGAGCTTTACTCTGTATCTAACCCCGTGCTGTACCTGTCCTGGGAGTGTTTGATGGCGACAGTGTAGAGGGAGCTTTACTCTGTATCTAACCCCGTGCTGTACTTGTCCTCGGAGTATTTGATGGGAAAGCGTAGAGGGAGCTTTACTCTGCATCTAACCCCGTGCTGTACCTGTCCTGGGAGTGTTTGATGGGGACAGTGTAGAGGGAGATTTACTCTGTATCTAACCCCGTGCTGTACCTGTCCTGGGAATGTTGGATGGGGACAGTGTAGAGGGAGCTTTACTCTGTATCTTACCCCGTGCTGTAAATGTCCTGGGAGTGTTTGATGGGGACAGTGTAGAGGAAACTTTAGTCTGTATCTTCCCCCGCGCTGTACCTTTCCTGGGATTGTTTGTTGGGTACAGTCTAGAGGGAGCTTTACTCTGTATCAAACCCCGTGCTGTACCTGTCCTGGGAGTATTTGATGCGGACAGTGTCGACGGAGTTTTACTCTGTATCTAATCCCGTGCTGTACCTGTCCGGGTGTGTTTGATGGAGACAGTGCAGAATGAGCTTTACTTTGTATCTAACGCCGTGCTGTATCTGTACTGGGAGTGTTTGATGGGGACAGTGTAGAGGGAGCTTTACTCTGTGTCTAACCCCGTGCTGTACCTGTTCTGGGTGTGTTTGATGGGGACAGTGTAGAGGGAGCTTTACTCTGTATCTAACCCCGTGCTGTACCTGTTCTGGGTGTGTTTGATGGGGACAGTGTAGAGGGAGCTTTACTCTGTATCTAACCCCGTGCTGTACCCTTCCTGGGAGTGTTTGATGGGGACAGTGTAGAGGGAGCTTTACTCTGTATCTAACCCCGTGCTGTACCTGTCCTGGGAGTGTTTGATGGGGACAGTGTAGAGGGAGCTTTACTCTGTATCTAACCCTGTGCTCTACCTGTCCTGGGAGTGTTTGATGGAGACAGTATAGAGGGAGCTTTACTCTGTATCTAACCCCGTGCTGTACCTGTCCTGGGAGTATTTGATGGGAAAGTGTAGAGGTTGCTTTATTCTGTGTCTAACGCCGTGCTGTACCTGTCCTGGAAGTGTTTGATGGAGACACTGTAGAGGGAGCAGTCCTCTGTATCTAACCCCGTGCTGGACTTGTCCTGGGAGTGTTTGATGGGGACAGTGTAGAGGGAGCTGTCCTCTGTATCTAACCCCGTGCTGTACTTGTCCTGGGAGTGTTTGATGGGGACTGTGTAAAGGGAGCTTTACTCTGTATCTAACCCCGTGCTGTCCCTGTCCTGGGAGTGTTTGATGGAGACACTGTAGAGGGAGCTTTATTCTGTATCTAACGCCGTGCTGTACCTGTCCTGGGAGTGTTTGATGGGGACAGTGTAGAAGGAGCTGTCCTCTGTATCTAACCCCGTGCTGTACTTGTCCTGGGAGTGTTTGATGGGGACAGTGTAAAGGGAGCTTTACTCTGTATCTAACCCCGTGCTGTCCCTGTCCAGGGAGAGTTTGATGGAGACAGTGTAGAGGGAGCTTTACTCTGTATCTAACCTAGTGCTGTACCTGTCCTGGGAGTGTTTGATGGGGACAGTGTAGAGGGAGCTTTGCTCTGTATCTAAGCCCGTGCTGTACCTGTCCTGGGAGTGTTTGATGGGGACAGTGTAGAGGGAGCTTTACTCTGTATCTAACCCAGTGCTGTACCTTTCCTCGGAGTATTTGATGGGAAAGTGTAGAGGGAGCTTTACTCTGTATCTAACCCCGTGCTGTACCTGTCCTGGGAGTGTTTGATGGAGACAGTGTAGAGGGAGCTTTACTCTGTATCTAACCCTGTGCTCTACCTGTCCTGGGAGTGTTTGATGGGGACAGTGTAGAGGGAGCTTTCCTCTGTATCTAACCCCGTGCTGTACTTGTCCTGGGAGTATTTGATGGGAAAGTGTAGAGGGAGCTTTACTCTGTATCTAACGCCGTGCTGTACCTGTTATGGGATTGTTTGATGGAGACAGTGTAGAGGGAGCTTTACTCTGTATCTAACCCAGTGCTGTACCTGTCCTGGGAGTGTTTGATGGGGACAGTGTAGAGGGAGCTTTACTCTGTATCTAACCCAGTGCTGTACCTGTCCTGGGAGTATTTGATTGGAAAGTGTAGAGGGAGCTTTACCCTGTATCTAACGCCGTGCTGTACCTGTCCTGGGAGAGTTTGATGGAGACAGTGTAGAGGGAGCTTTACTCTGTATCTAACCCTGTGCTCTACCTGTCCTGCGAGTGTTTGATGGGTCAGTGTAGAGGGAGCTTTACTCTGTATCAAACCCCGTGCTGTACCTGTCCTGGGAGTATTTGATGCGGACAGTGTCGAAGGAGTTTTACTCTGTATCTAACCCCGTGCTGTACCTGTCCGGGTGTGTTTGATGGAGACAGTGCAGAGGGAGCTTTACTCTGTATCTAACGCCGTGCTGTATCTGTCCTGGGAGTGTTTGATGGGGACAGTGTAGAGGGAGCTTTACTCTGTATCTAACCCCGTGCTGTACCTGTCCTGGGAGTGTTTGATGGGGACAGTGTAGAGGGAGCTTTACTCTGTATCTAACCCTGTGCTCTACCTGTCCTGGGAGTGATTGATGGAGACAGTGTAGAGGGAGTTTTACTCTGTATCTAACCCCGTGCTGTACCTGTCCTGGGAGTATTTGATGGGAAAGTGTAGAGGTTGCTTTATTCTGTATCTAACGCCGTGCTGTACCTGTCCTGGGAGTGCTTGATGGAGACACTGTAGAGGGAGCTGTCCTCTGTATCTAACCCCGTGCTGTACTTGTCCTGGGAGTGTTTGATGGGGACAGTGTAGAGGGAGCTTTACTCTGTATCTAACCCCATGCTGTACCTGTCCTGGGAGTGTTTGATGGGGACATTGTAGAGGGAGCTTTACTCTGTATCTAATCCCGTGCTGTACTTGTCCTGGGAGTGTTTGATGGGGACAGTGTAAAGGGAGCTTTACTCTGTATCTAACCCCGTGCTGTCCCTGTCCTGGGAGTGTTTGATGGAGACAGTGTAGAGGGAGCTTTACTCTGTATCTAACCTAGTGCTGTACCTGTCCTGGGAGTGTTTGATGGGGACAGTGTAGAGGGAGCTTTGCTCTGTATCTAACCCCGTGCTGTACCTGTCCTGGGAGTGTTTGGTGGGGACAGTGTAGAGGGAGCTTTACTCTGTATCTAACCCAGTGCTGTACCTATCCTCGGAGTATTTGATGGGAAAGTGTAGAGGGAGCTTTACTCTGTATCTAACCCCGTGCTGTACCTGTCCTGGGAGTGTTTGATGGGGACAGTGTAGAGGGAGCTTTACTCTGTATCTAACCCTGTGCTCTACCTGTCCTGGGAGTGTTTGATGGGGACAGTGTAGAGGGAGCTTTCCTCTGTATCTAACCCCGTGCTGTACTTGTCCTGGGAGTATTTGATGGGAAAGTGTAGAGGGAGCTTTACTCTGTATCTAACGCCGTGCTGTACCTGTCCTGGGAGTGTTTGATGGAGACAGTGTAGAGGGAGCTTTACTCTGTATCTAACCCAGTGCTGTACCTGTCCTGGGAGTGTTTGATGGGGAAGTGTAGAGGGAGCTTTGCTCTGTATCTAACACCGTGCTGTACCTGTCCTGGGAGTGTTTGATGGGGACAGTGTAGAGGGAGCTTTACTCTGTATCTAACCCAGTGCTGTACCTGGCCTGGGAGTATTTGATGGGAAAGTGTAGAGGGAGCTTTACCCTGTATCTAACGCCGTGCTGTACCTGTCCTGGGAGAGTTTGATGGAGACAGTGTAGAGGGAGCTTTACTCTGTATCTAACCCTGTGCTCTACCTGTCCTGCGAGTGTTTGATGGGTCAGTGTAAAGGGAGCTTTACTCTGTATCAAACACCGTGCTGTACTTGTCCAGGGAGTGTTTGATGGGGACAGTGTAGAGCGAGCTTTACTCTGTATCTAACCCTGTGCTCTACCTGTCCTGGGAGTGTTTGATGGGGACAGTGTAGAGGGAGCTTTACTCTGTATCTAACCCCGTGCTGTACCTGTCCTGGGAGTGTTTGATGGAGACAGTGTAGAGGGAGCTTTACTCTGTATCTAACCCCGTGCTGTACCTGTCATGGGTGTGTTTGATGGGTCAGTGTAGCGGGAGCTTTACTCTGTGTCTAACCCTGTGCTCTAACTGTCCTGGGAGTGTTTGATGGAGACAGTGTAGAGGGAGCTTTACTCTGTATCTAACCCCCAGCTGTACCTGTCCTGGGAGTGTTTGATGGGGACAGTGTAGAGGGAGCTTCACTCTGTATCTAATCCTGTGCTGTACCTGTCCTGGGAGTGTTTGATGGAGACAGTGTAGAGGGAGCTTTACTCTGTATCTAACCCCGTGCTGTACCTGTCCTGGGAGTGTTTGATGGATACAGTGTAGAGGGAGCTTGACTCTGTATCTAACGCCGTGCTGTATCTGTCCTGGGAGTGTTTGATGGGGACAGTGTAGAGGGAGCTTTACTCTGTATCTAACCCCGTGCTGTACCTGTCCTGGGAGTGTTTGATGGGGACAGTGTAGAGGGAGCTTTACTCTGCATCAAACCCCGTGCTGTAACTGTCCTGGGAGTATTTGATGGGAAAGTGTAGAGGTTGCTTTATTCTGTATCTAACGCCGTGCTGTACCTGTCCTGGGAGTGTTTGATGGAGACAGTGTAGAGGAAGCTTTACTCTGTATCAAACCCTGTGCTCTACCTGTCCTGGGAGTGTTTGATGGAGACAGTGTAGAGGGAGCTTCACTCTGTATCTAACCCCGTGCTGTACTTGTCCTGGGAGTATTTGATGGGAAAGTGCAGAGGTTGCTTTATTCTGTATCTTCCCCCGCGCTGTACCTGTCCTGGGATTGTTTGTTGGGTACAGTCTAGAGGGAGCTTTACTCTGTATCAAACCCCGTGCTGTACCTGTCCTGGGAGAATTTGATGCGGACAGTGTCGACGGAGTTTTACTCTGTATCTAACCCCGTGCTGTACCTGTCCGGGTGTGTTTGATGGAGACAGTGCAGAATGAGCTTTACTTTGTATCTAACGCCGTGCTGTATCTGTACTGGGAGTGTTTGATGGGGACAGTGTAGAGGGAGCTTTACTCTGTGTCTAACCCCGTGCTGTACCTGTTCTGGGTGTGTTTGATGGGGACAGTGTAGAGGGAGCTTTACTCTGTATCTAACCCCGTGCTGTACCTGTTCTGGGTGTGTTTGATGGGGACAGTGTAGAGGGAGCTTTACTCTGTATCTAACCCCGTGCTGTACCCTTCCTGGGAGTGTTTGATGGGGACAGTGTAGAGGGAGCTTTACTCTGTATCTAACCCCGTGCTGTACCTGTCCTGGGAGTGTTTGATGGGGACAGTGTAGAGGGAGCTTTACTCTGTATCTAACCCTGTGCTCTACCTGTCCTGGGAGTGTTTGATGGAGACAGTATAGAGGGAGCTTTACTCTGTATCTAACCCCGTGCTGTACCTGTCCTGGGAGTATTTGATGGGAAAGTGTAGAGGTTGCTTTATTCTGTATCTAACGCCGTGCTGTACCTGTCCTGGAAGTGTTTGATGGAGACACTGTAGAGGGAGCAGTCCTCTGTATCTAACCCCGTGCTGGACTTGTCCTGGGAGTGTTTGATGGGGACAGTGTAGAGGGAGCTGTCCTCTGTATCTAACCCCGTGCTGTACTTGTCCTGGGAGTGTTTGATGGGGACTGTGTAAAGGGAGCTTTACTCTGTATCTAACCCCGTGCTGTCCCTGTCCTGGGAGTGTTTGATGGAGACACTGTAGAGGGAGCTTTATTCTGTATCTAACGCCGTGCTGTACCTGTCCTGGGAGTGTTTGATGGGGACAGTGTAGAAGGAGCTGTCCTCTGTATCTAACCCCGTGCTGTACTTGTCCTGAGAGTGTTTGATGGGGACAGTGTAAAGGGAGCTTTACTCTGTATCTAACCCCGTGCTGTCCCTGTCCTGGGAGAGTTTGATGGAGACAGTGTAGAGGGAGCTTTACTCTGTATCTAACCTAGTGCTGTACCTGTCCTGGGAGTGGTTGATGGGGACAGTGTAGAGGGAGCTTTGCTCTGTATCTAAGCCCGTGCTGTACCTGTCCTGGGAGTGTTTGATGGGGACAGTGTAGAGGGAGCTTTACTCTGTATCTAACCCAGTGCTGTACCTGTCCTCGGAGTATTTGATGGGAAAGTGTAGAGGGAGCTTTACTCTGTATCTAACCCCGTGCTGTACCTGTCCTGGGAGTGTTTGATGGAGACAGTGTAGAGGGAGCTTTACTCTGTATCTAACCCTGTGCTCTACCTGTCCTGGGAGTGTTTGATGGGGACAGTGTAGAGGGAGCTTTCCTCTGTATCTAACCCCGTGCTGTACTTGTCCTGGGAGTATTTGATGGGAAAGTGTAGAGGGAGCTTTACTCTGTATCTAACGCCGTGCTGTACCTGTTATGGGATTGTTTGATGGAGACAGTGTAGAGGGAGCTTTACTCTGTATCTAACCCAGTGCTGTACCTGTCCTGGGAGTGTTTGATGGGGACAGTGTAGAGGGAGCTTTACTCTGTATCTAACCCAGTGCTGTACCTGTCCTGGGAGTATTTGATGGGAAAGTGTAGAGGGAGCTTTACCCTGTATCTAACGCCGTGCTGTACCTGTCCTGGGAGAGTTTGATGGAGACAGTGTAGAGGGAGCTTTACTCTGTATCTAACCCTGTGCTCTACCTGTCCTGCGAGTGTTTGATGGGTCAGTGTAGAGGGAGCTTTACTCTGTATCAAACCCCGTGCTGTACCTGTCCTGGGAGTGTTTAATGGGGACAGTGTAGAGCGAGCTTTACTCTGTATTTAACCCTGTGCTCTACCTGTCCTGGGAGTGTTTGATGGGGACAGTGTAGAGGGAGCTTTACTCTATATCTAACCCCGTGCTGTACCTGTCCTGGGAGTGTTTGATGGAGACAGTGTAGAGGGAGCATTACTCTGTATCTAACCCCGTGCTGTACCTGTCCTGGGAGTGTTTGATGGGGACAGTGTAGAGGGAGCTTTACTCTGTGTCTAACCCCGTGCTGTACCTGTTTGGGAGTGTTTGATGGGGACAGTGTAGGGGGAGCTTTACTCTGTATCTAACCCCGTGCTGCACCTGTCCTGGGAGTGTTTGATGGGGACAGTGTAGAGGGAGCTTTACTCTGTATCTAACCCCGTGCTGTACCTGTCCTGGGAGAGTTTGATGGGGACAGTGTAGAGGGAGCTTTACTCTGTATATAGTCCCGTGCTGTACCTGTCCTGGGAGTGTTTGATGGGGACAGTGTAGAGGGAGCTTTACTCGGTATCTAACCCCGAGCTGTACCTGTCCGGGGAGTGTTTGATGGAAACAGTGTACAGGGAGATTTACTCTGTATCTAACCCCGTGCTGTACCTGTCCTGGGAGTGTTTGATGGGGACAGTGTAGAGGGAGCTTTACTCTGTATCTATCCCCGTGCTGTACCTGTCCTGGGAATGTTTGATGGGGACAGTGTAGAGGGAGCTTTACTCTGTATCTAACCCCATGCTGTACCTGTCATGGGAGTGTTTGATGGGGACAGTGTAGAGGGAGCTTTACTCTGTATCTAACCCCATGCTGTGCCTGTCCTGGGAGTGTTTGATGGGGACAGTGTAGAGGGAGCTTTACTCTGTATCTAACCCAGTGCTGTACCTGTCCTGGGAGTGTTTGATGGGGTCAGTGTAGAGGGAGCTTTACTCTGTATCTAACCCCGTGCTGTACCTGTCCTGGGAGTGTTTGATGGGGACAGTGAAGAGGGAGCTTTACTCTGTATCTAACCCCGTGCTGTACCTGTCATGGGTGTGTTTGATGGGTCAGTGTAGCGGGAGCTTTACTCTGTGTCTAGCCCTGTGCTCTAACTGTCTTGGGAGTGTTTGATGGAGACAGTGTAGAGGGAGCTTTACTCTGTATCTAACATCCAGCTGTACCTGTCCTGGGAGTGTTTGATGGGGACAGTGTAGAGGGAGCTTTACTCTGTATCTAACCCCGTGCTGTACCTATCCTGGGAGTGTTTGATGGAGACAGTGTAGAGGGAGCTTGACTCTGTATCTAACGCCGTGCTGTATCTGTCCTGGGAGTGTCTGATGGGGACAATGTAGAGGGAGCTTTACTCTGTATCTAACCCCGTGCTGTACCTGTCCTGGGAGTGTTTGATGGGGACAGTGTAGAGGGAACTTTACTCAGTATCTAACCCCGTGCTGTACCTGTCCTGGGAGTGTTTGATGGGGACAGTGAAGAGGGAGCTTTACTCTGTATCTAACCCCGTGCTGTACCTGTCATGGGTGTGTTTGATGGGTCAGTGTAGCGGGAGCTTTACTCTGTGTCTAGCCCTGTGCTCTAACTGTCTTGGGAGTGTTTGATGGAGACAGTGTAGAGGGAGCTTTACTCTGTATCTAACATCCAGCTGTACCTGTCCTGGGAGTGTTTGATGGGGACAGTGTAGAGGGAGCTTTACTCTGTATCTAACCCCGTGCTGTACCTGTCCTGGGAGTGTTTGATGGGGACAGTGTAGAGGGAACTTTACTCAGTATCTAACCCCGTGCTGTACCTGTCCTGGGAGTGTTTGATGGGGACAGTGAAGAGGGAGCTTTACTCTGTATCTAACCCCGTGCTGTACCTGTCATGGGTGTGTTTGATGGGTCAGTGTAGCGGGAGCTTTACTCTGTGTCTAGCCCTGTGCTCTAACTGTCTTGGGAGTGTTTGATGGAGACAGTGTAGAGGGAGCTTTACTCTGTATCTAACATCCAGCTGTACCTGTCCTGGGAGTGTTTGATGGGGACAGTGTAGAGGGAGCTTTACTCTGTATCTAACCCCGTGCTGTACCTGTCCTGGGAGTGTTTGATGGGGACAGTGTAGAGGGAACTTTACTCAGTATCTAACCCCGTGCTGTACCTGTCCTGGGAGTGTTTGATGGGGACAGTGTAGAGGGAGCTTTACTCTGCATCAAACCCCGTGCTGTACCTGTCCTGGGAGTATTTGATGGGAAAGTGTAGAGGTTGCTTTATTCTGTATCTAACGCCGTGCTGTACCTGTCCTGGGAGTGTTTGATGGAGACAGTGTAGAGGAAGCTTTACTCTGTATCAAACCCTGTGCTCTACCTGTCCTGGGAGTGTTTGATGGAGACAGTGTAGAGGGAGCTTTCCTCTGTATCTAACCCCGTGCTGTACTTGTCCTGGGAGTATTTGATGGGAAAGTGTAGAGGGAGCTTTAGTCTGTATCTAACCCCGTGCTGTACCTGTCCTGGGAGTGTTTGATGGGGACAGTGTAGAGGGAGCATTACTCTGTATATAACCCTGTGCTCTACCTGCCCTGGGAGTGTTTGATGGAGACAGTGTAGAGGGAGCTTTACTCTGTATCTAACCCTGTGCTGTACCTGTCCTGGGAGTGTTTGATGGGAACAGTGTAGAGGGAGCTTTCCTCTGTATCTAACCCCGTGCTGTACCTGTCCTGGGAGTGTTTGATGGCGACAGTGTAGAGGGAGCTTTCCTCTGTATCTAACCCCGTGCTGTACTTGTCCTGGGAGTGTTTGATGGGAAAGCGTAGAGGGAGCTTTACTCTGCTTCTAACCCCGTGCTGTACCTGTCCTGGGAGTGTTTGATGGGGACAGTGTAGAGGGAGATTTACTCTGTATCTAACCCCGTGCTGTACCTGTCCTGGGAGTGTTTGATGGAGACAGTGTAGAGAGAGCTTTACTCTGTATCTAACCCAGTGCTGTACCTGTCCTGGGAGTGTTTGATGGGGACAGTGTAGAGGGAGCTTTACTCTGTATCTAACCCAGTGCTGTGCCTGTCCTGGGAGTGTTTGATGGAGACAGTGTAGAGGGAGCTTTACTCTGTGTCTAACCCCGTGCTGTACTTGTCCTGGGAGTGTTTCATGGAGACAGTGTAGAGGGAGCTTTACTCCGTATCTAACCCTGTGCTCTACCTGTCCTGCGAGTGTTTGATGGGTCAGTGTAGAGGGAGCTTTACTCTGTATCAAACCCCGTGCTGTACCTGTCCTGGGAGTGTTTGATGGGGACAGTGTAGAGGGAGCTTTACTCTGTATCTAACCCCGTGCTGTACCTGTCCTGGGAGTGTTTGATGGGGACAGTGTAGAGGGAGCTTTACTCTGTATCTAACCCCGTGCTGTACCTGTCCTGGGAGTGTTTGATGGGGACAGTGTAGAGGGAGTTTTACTCTGTATCTAACCCTGTGCTGTACCTGTCCTGGGAGTGTTTGATGGGGACAGTGTAGAGGGAGCTTTACTCTGTATCTAACCCCGTGCTGTACCTGTCCTGGAAGTGTTTGATGGGAACAGTGTAGAGGGAGCTTTACTCTGTATCTAAGCAAGTGCTGTACCTGTCCTGGGAGTGTTTGATGGGGACAGTGTAGAGGGAGCTTTACTCTGTATCTAAACCCGTGCTGTACGTGTCCTGGGAGTGTTTCATGGGGACAGTGTAGAGGGAGCTTTACTCTGTATCTAACCCCTTGCTGTACCTGTCCTGGGAGTGTTTGATGGGGACAGTGTAGACGGAGCTTTACTCTGTATCTAACCCCGTGCTGTACCTGTCCTGGGAGTGTTTGATGGGGTACAGTGTAGAGGGAGCTTTACTCTGTATCTAACCCCGTGCTGTACCTGTCCTGGGAGTGTTTGATGGGGACAGTGTAGAGGGAGATTTACTCTGTATCTAACCCCGTGCTGTACCTGTCCTGGGAGTGTTTGATGGAGATAGTGTAGAGGGAGTTTTACTCTGTATCTAACCCCGTGCTGTACATTTCCTGGGAGTGTTTGATGGGGACAGTGTAGAGGGAGCTTGACTCTGTATCTAACCCCGTGCTGTACCTGTCCTGGGAGTGTTTGATGGGGACAGTGTAGAGGGAGTTTACTCTGTATCTAACCCCGTGCTGTACCTGTCCTGGGAGTGTTTGATGGGGACAGTGTAGAGGGAGCTTTACTCTGTATCTAACCCTGTGCTGTACTTGTCCTGGGAGTATTTGATGGGAAAGCGTAGAGGGAGCTTTACTCTGCATCTAACCCCGTGCTGTACCTGTCCTGGGAGTGTTTGATGGGGACAGTGTAGAGGGAGATTTACTCTGTATCTAACCCCGTATTGTACCTGTCCTGGGAGTGATTGATGGAGGCAGTGTAGAGGGAGCTTTACTCTGTATCTAGCCCCGTGCTGAACTTGTCCTGGGAGTATTTGATGAGAAAGTGTAGAGAGAGCTTTACTCTGTATCTTACGCCGTGCTGTACCTGTCCTCGGAGTGTTTGATGGAGACAGTGTAGAGGGAGCTTTACTCTGTATCTAACCCAGTGCTGTACCTGTCCTGGGAGTGTTTGATGGGGACAGTGTAGAGGGAGGTTTGCTCTGTATCTAACCCCGTGCTGTACCTGTCCTGGGAGTGTTTGATGGGGACAGTGTAGAGGGAGCTTTACTCTGTATCTAACCCAGTGCTGTACCTGTCCTGGGAGTGTTTGATGGGGACAGTGTAGAGGGAGCTTTACTCTGTGTCTAACCCCGTGCTGTACCTGTTTGGGAGTGTTTGATGGGGACAGTGTAGGGGGAGCTTTACTCTGTATCTAACCCCGTGCTGTACCTGTCCTGGGTGTGTTTGATGGGGACAGTGTAGAGGGAGCTTTACTCTGTATTCAATGCCGTGCTGTACCTGTCCTGGGAGTGTTTGATGGGGACAGTGTAGAGGGAGCTTTACTCGGTATCTAACCCCGAGCTGTACCTGTCCTGGGAGTGTTTGATGGAAACAGTGTACAGGGAGATTTTCTCTGTATCTAACCCCGTGCTGTAACTGTCCTGGGAGTGTTTGATGGGGGACAGTGTAGAGGCAGCTTTACTCTATATCTAACCCCGTGCTGTACCTGTCCTGGAGTGTTTGATGGGGACAGTGTACAGGGAGCTTTACTCTGTATCTAACCCCATGCTGTATCTGTCATGGGAGTGTTTGATGGGGACAGTGTAGAGGGAGCTTTACTCTGTATCTATCCCCGTGCTGTACCTGTCCTGGGAATGTTTGATGGGGACAGTGTAGAGGGAGCTTTACTCTGTATCTAACCCCATGCTGTACCTGTCATGGGAGTGTTTGATGGGGACAGTGTAGAGGGAGCTTTACTCTGTATCTAACACCATGCTGTACCTGTCATGGGAGTGTTTGATGGGGACAGTGTAGAGGGAGCTTTACTCTGTATCTAACCCCATGCTGTACCTGTCCTGGGAGTGTTTGATGGGGACAGTGTAGAGGGAGCTTTACTCAGTATCTAACCCAGTGCTGTACCTGTCCTGGGAGTGTTTGATGGGGTCAGTGTAGAGGGAGCTTTACTCTGTATCTAACCCCGTGCTGTACCTGTCCTGGGAGAGTTTGATGGGGACAATGTAGAGGGAGCTTTACTCTGTATCTAACCCCGTGCTGTACCTGTCATGGGTGTGTTTGATCGGTCAGTGTAGCGGGAGCTTTACTCTGTGTCTAGCCCTGTGCTCTAACTGTCCTGGGAGTGTTTGATGGAGACAGTGTAGAGGGAGCTTTACTCTGTATCTAACATCCAGCTGTACCTGTCCTGGGAGTGTTTGATGGGGACAGTGTAGAGGGAGCTTTACTCTGTATCTAACCCCGTGCTGTACCTATCCTGGGAGTGTTTGATGGAGACAGTGTAGAGGGAGCTTGACTCTGTATCTAACGCCGTGCTGTATCTGTCCTGGGAGTGTCTGATGGGGATAATGTAGAGGGAGCTTTACTCTGTATCTAACCCCGTGCTGTACCTGTCCTGGGAGTGTTTGATGGGGACAGTGTAGAGGGAACTTTACTCAGTATCTAACCCCGTGCTGTACCTGTCCTGGGAGTGTTTGATGGGGACAGTGTAGAGGGAGCTTTACTCTGCATCAAACCCCGTGCTGTACCTGTCCTGGGAGTATTTGATGGGAAAGTGTAGAGGTTGCTTTATTCTGTATCTAACGCCGTGCTGTACCTGTCCTGGGAGTGTTTGATGGAGACAGTGTAGAGGGAGCTTTCCTCTGTATCTAACCCCGTGCTGTACTTGTCCTGGGAGTATTTGATGGGAAAGTGTAGAGGGAGCTTTAGTCTGTATCTAACCCCGTGCTGTACCTGTCCTGGGAGTGTTTGATGGGGACAGTGTAGAGGGAGCATTACTCTGTATATAACCCTGTTCTCTACCTGTCCTGGGAGTGTTTGATGGAGACAGTGTAGAGGGAGCTTTACTCTGTATCTAACCCCGTGCTGTACCTGTCCTGGGAGTGTTTGATGGGGACAGTGTAGAGGGAGCTTTCCTCTGTATCTAACCCCGTGCTGTACCTGTCCTGGGAGTGTTTGATGGCGACAGTGTAGAGGGAGCTTTCCTCTGTATCTAACCCCGTGCTGTACTTGTCCTGGGAGTATTTGATGGGAAAGCGTAGAGGGAGCTTTACTCTGCATCTAACCCCGTGCTGTACCTGTCCTGGGAGTGTTTGATGGGGACAGTGTAGAGGGAGATTTACTCTGTATCTAACCCCGTGCTGTACCTGTCCTGGGAGTGTTTGATGGGGACAGTGTAGAGGGAGCTTTACTCTGTGTCTAACCCCATGCTGTACCTGTCCTGGGAGTGTTTCATGGAGACAGTGTAGAGGGAGCTTTACTCTGTATCTAACCCCGTGCTGTACCTGTCCTGGGAGTGTTTGATGGGGACAGTGTAGAGGGAGCTTTACTCTGTATCTAACCCCGTGCTCTACCTGTCCTGGGAGTGTTTGATGGGTCAGTGTAGAGGGAGCTTTACTCTGTATCAAACCCCGTGCTGTACCTGTCCTGGGAGTGTTTGATGGGGACAGTGTAGAGGGAGCTTTACTCTGTATCCACCCCGTGCTGTACCTGTCCTGGGAGTGTTTGATGGGGACAGTGTGGAGGGAGCTTTACTCTTTATCTAACCACGTGCTGTACCTGTCCTGGGAGTGTTTGATGGGGACAGTGTAGAGGGAGCTTTACTCTGTATCTAACCCCGTGCTGTACCTGTCCTGGAAGTGTTTGATGGGAACAGTGTAGAGGGAGCTTTACTCTGTATCTAAGCAAGTGCTGTACCTGTCCTGGGAGTGTTTGATGGGGACAGTGTAGAGGGAGCTTTACTCTGTATCTAAACCCATGCTGTACGTGTCCTGGGAGTGTTTCATGGGGACAGTGTAGAGGGAGCTTTACTCTGTATCTAACCCCGTGCTGTACCTGTCCTGGGAGTGTTTGATGGGGACAGTGTAGACGGAGCTTTACTCTGTATCTAACCCCGTGCTGTACCTGTCCTGGGAGTGTTTGATGGTGACAGTGTAGAGGGAGCTTTACTCTCTATCTAACCCCGTGCTGTACCTGTCCTGGGAGTGTTTGATGGGGTACAGTGTAGAGGGAGCTTTACTCTGTATCTAACCCCGTGCTGTACCTGTCCTGGGAGTGTTTGATGGGGACAGTGTAGAGGGAGATTTACTCTGTATCTAACCCCGTGCTGTACCTGTCCTGGGAGTGTTTGATGGAGATAGTGTAGAGGGAGTTTTACTCTGTATCTAACCCCGTGCTGTACATTTCCTGGGAGTGTTTGATGGGGACAGTGTAGAGGGAGCTTGACTCTGTATCTAACCCCGTGCTGTACCTGTCCTGGGAGTGTTTGATGGGGACAGTGTAGAGGGAGTTTACTCTGTATCTAACCCCGTGCTGTACCTGTCCTGGGAGTGTTTGATGGGGACAGTGTAGAGGGAGCTTTACTCTGTATCTAACCCTGTGCTGTACTTGTCCTGGGAGTATTTGATGGGAAAGCGTAGAGGGAGCTTTACTCTGCATCTAACCCCGTGCTGTACCTGTCCTGGGAGTGTTTGATGGGGACAGTGTAGAGGGAGATTTACTTTGTATCTAACCCCGTATTGTACCTGTCCTGGGAGTGATTGATGGAGGCAGTGTAGAGGGAGCTTTACTCTGTATCTAACCCCGTGCTGAACTTGTCCTGGGAGTATTTGATGAGAAAGTGTAGAGAGAGCTTTACTCTGTATCTAACGCCGTGCTGTACCTGTCCTCGGAGTGTTTGATAAGAGAGTGTAGAGGGAGCTTTACTCTGTATCTAACCCAGTGCTGTACCTGTCCTGGGAGTGTTTGATGGGGACAGTGTAGAGGGAGCTTTACTCTGTATCTAACCCCGTGCTGTACCTGTCCTGGGAGTGTTTGATGGGGACAGTGTAGAGGGAGCTTTGCTCTGTATCTAACCCCGTGCTGTACCTGTCCTGGGAGTGTTTGATGGGGACAGTGTAGAGGGAGCTTTACTCTGTATCTAACCCAGTGCTGTACCTGTCCTGGGAGTATTTGATGGGAAAGTGTAGAGGGAGCTTTACTCTGTAACTAACGCCGTGCTGTACCTGTCCTGGGAGTGTTTGATGGAGACAGTGTAGAGGGAGATTTACTCTGTATCTAACCCTGTGCTCTATCTGCCCTGGGAGTGTTTGATGGGGACAGTGTAGAGGGAGCTTTCCTCTGTATCTAAACCCGTGCTGTACTTGTCCTGGGAGTATTTGATGGGAAAGTGTAGAGAGAGCTTTACTCTGTGTCCAACCCCGTGCTGTACCTGTCCTGGGAGTGTTTGATGGCGACAGTGTAGAGGGAGCTTTACTCCGTATCTAACCCTGTGCTCTACCTGTCCTGGGAGTGTTTGATGGGTCAGTGTAGAGGGAGCTTCACTCTGTATCAAACCCCGTGCTGTACCTGTCCTGGGAGTGTTTGATGGGGACAGTGTAGAGGGAGCTTTACTCTGTATCTACCCCGTGCTGTACCTGTCCTGGGAGTGTTTGATGGGGACAGTGTGGAGGGAGCTTTACTCTTTATCTAACCCCGTGCTGTACCTGTCCTGGGAGTGTTTGATGGTGACAGTGTAGAGGGAGCTTTACTCTGTATCTAACCCCGTGCTGTACCTGTCCTGCGAGTGTTTGATGGGTCAGTGTAGAGGGAGCTTTACTCTGTATCAAACCCCGTGCTGTACCTGTCCTGGGAGTGTTTGATGGGGACAGTGTAGAGGGAGCTTTACTCTGTATCCACCCCGTGCTGTACCTGTCCTGGGAGTGTTTGATGGGGACAGTGTGGAGGGAGCTTTACTCTTTATCTAACCACGTGCTGTACCTGTCCTGGGAGTGTTTGATGGGGACAGTGTAGAGGGAGCTTTACTCTGTATCTAACCCCGTGCTGTACCTGTCCTGGGAGTGTTTGATGGGAACAGTGTAGAGGGAGCTTTACTCTGTATCTAAGCAAGTGCTGTACCTGTCCTGGGAGTGTTTGATGGGGACAGTGTAGAGGGAGCTTTACTCTGTATCTAAACCCGTGCTGTACGTGTCCTGGGAGTGTTTCATGGGGACAGTGTAGAGGGAGCTTTACTCTGTATCTAACCCCTTGCTGTACCTGTCCTGGGAGTGTTTGATGGGGACAGTGTAGACGGAGCTTTACTCTGTATCTAACCCCGTGCTGTACCTGTCCTGGGAGTGTTTGATGGGGTACAGTGTAGAGGGAGCTTTACTCTGTATCTAACCCCGTGCTGTACCTGTCCTGGGAGTGTTTGATGGGAACAGTGTAGAGGGAGCTTTACTCTGTATCTAAGCAAGTGCTGTACCTGTCCTGGGAGTGTTTGATGGGGACAGTGTAGAGGGAGCTTTACTCTGTATCTAAACCCGTGCTGTACGTGTCCTGGGAGTGTTTCATGGGGACAGTGTAGAGGGAGCTTTACTCTGTATCTAACCCCTTGCTGTACCTGTCCTGGGAGTGTTTGATGGGGACAGTGTAGACGGAGCTTTACTCTGTATCTAACCCCGTGCTGTACCTGTCCTGGGAGTGTTTGATGGGGTACAGTGTAGAGGGAGCTTTACTCTGTATCTAACCCCGTGCTGTACCTGTCCTGGGAGTGTTTGATGGAGATAGTGTAGAGGGAGTTTTACTCTGTATCTAACCCCGTGCTGTACATTTCCTGGGAGTGTTTGATGGGGACAGTGTAGAGGGAGCTTGACTCTGTATCTAACCCCGTGCTGTACCTGTCCTGGGAGTGTTTGATGGGGACAGTGTAGAGGGAGTTTACTCTGTATCTAACCCCGTGCTGTACCTGTCCTGGGAGTGTTTGATGGGGACAGTGTAGAGGGAGCTTTACTCTGTATCTAACCCTGTGCTGTACTTGTCCTGGGAGTATTTGATGGGAAAGCGTAGAGGGAGCTTTACTCTGCATCTAACCCCGTGCTGTACCTGTCCTGGGAGTGTTTGATGGGGACAGTGTAGAGGGAGATTTACTCTGTATCTAACCCCGTATTGTACCTGTCCTGGGAGTGATTGATGGAGGCAGTGTAGAGGGAGCTTTACTCTGTATCTAACCCCGTGCTGAACTTGTCCTGGGAGTATTTGATGAGAAAGTGTAGAGAGAGCTTTACTCTGTATCTTACGCCGTGCTGTACCTGTCCTCGGAGTGTTTGATGGAGACAGTGTAGAGGGAGCTTTACTCTGTATCTAACCCAGTGCTGTACCTGTCCTGGGAGTGTTTGATGGGGACAGTGTAGAGGGAGGTTTGCTCTGTATCTAACCCCGTGCTGTACCTGTCCTGGGAGTGTTTGATGGGGACAGTGTAGAGGGAGCTTTACTCTGTATCTAACCCAGTGCTGTACCTGTCCTGGGAGTGTTTGATGGGGACAGTGTAGAGGGAGCTTTACTCTGTGTCTAACCCCGTGCTGTACCTGTTTGGGAGTGTTTGATGGGGACAGTGTAGGGGGAGCTTTACTCTGTATCTAACCCCGTGCTGTACCTGTCCTGGGTGTGTTTGATGGGGACAGTGTAGAGGGAGCTTTACTCTGTATCCAATGCCGTGCTGTACCTGTCCTGGGAGTGTTTGATGGGGACAGTGTAGAGGGAGCTTTACTCGGTATCTAACCCCGAGCTGTACCTGTCCTGGGAGTGTTTGATGGAAACAGTGTACAGGGAGATTTTCTCTGTATCTAACCCCGTGCTGTAACTGTCCTGGGAGTGTTTGATGGGGGACAGTGTAGAGGCAGCTTTACTCTATATCTAACCCCGTGCTGTACCTGTCCTGGAGTGTTTGATGGGGACAGTGTACAGGGAGCTTTACTCTGTATCTAACCCCATGCTGTATCTGTCATGGGAGTGTTTGATGGGGACAGTGTAGAGGGAGCTTTACTCTGTATCTATCCCCGTGCTGTACCTGTCCTGGGAATGTTTGATGGGGACAGTGTAGAGGGAGCTTTACTCTGTATCTAACCCCATGCTGTACCTGTCATGGGAGTGTTTGATGGGGACAGTGTAGAGGGAGCTTTACTCTGTATCTAACACCATGCTGTACCTGTCATGGGAGTGTTTGATGGGGACAGTGTAGAGGGAGCTTTACTCTGTATCTAACCCCATGCTGTACCTGTCCTGGGAGTGTTTGATGGGGACAGTGTAGAGGGAGCTTTACTCAGTATCTAACCCAGTGCTGTACCTGTCCTGGGAGTGTTTGATGGGGTCAGTGTAGAGGGAGCTTTACTCTGTATCTAACCCCGTGCTGTACCTGTCCTGGGAGAGTTTGATGGGGACAATGTAGAGGGAGCTTTACTCTGTATCTAACCCCGTGCTGTACCTGTCATGGGTGTGTTTGATCGGTCAGTGTAGCGGGAGCTTTACTCTGTGTCTAGCCCTGTGCTCTAACTGTCCTGGGAGTGTTTGATGGAGACAGTGTAGAGGGAGCTTTACTCTGTATCTAACATCCAGCTGTACCTGTCCTGGGAGTGTTTGATGGGGACAGTGTAGAGGGAGCTTTACTCTGTATCTAACCCCGTGCTGTACCTATCCTGGGAGTGTTTGATGGAGACAGTGTAGAGGGAGCTTGACTCTGTATCTAACGCCGTGCTGTATCTGTCCTGGGAGTGTCTGATGGGGATAATGTAGAGGGAGCTTTACTCTGTATCTAACCCCGTGCTGTACCTGTCCTGGGAGTGTTTGATGGGGACAGTGTAGAGGGAACTTTACTCAGTATCTAACCCCGTGCTGTACCTGTCCTGGGAGTGTTTGATGGGGACAGTGTAGAGGGAGCTTTACTCTGCATCAAACCCCGTGCTGTACCTGTCCTGGGAGTATTTGATGGGAAAGTGTAGAGGTTGCTTTATTCTGTATCTAACGCCGTGCTGTACCTGTCCTGGGAGTGTTTGATGGAGACAGTGTAGAGGGAGCTTTCCTCTGTATCTAACCCCGTGCTGTACTTGTCCTGGGAGTATTTGATGGGAAAGTGTAGAGGGAGCTTTAGTCTGTATCTAACCCCGTGCTGTACCTGTCCTGGGAGTGTTTGATGGGGACAGTGTAGAGGGAGCATTACTCTGTATATAACCCTGTTCTCTACCCGTCCTGGGAGTGTTTGATGGAGACAGTGTAGAGGGAGCTTTACTCTGTATCTAACCCCGTGCTGTACCTGTCCTGGGAGTGTTTGATGGGGACAGTGTAGAGGGAGCTTTCCTCTGTATCTAACCCCGTGCTGTACCTGTCCTGGGAGTGTTTGATGGCGACAGTGTAGAGGGAGCTTTCCTCTGTATCTAACCCCGTGCTGTACTTGTCCTGGGAGTATTTGATGGGAAAGCGTAGAGGGAGCTTTACTCTGCATCTAACCCCGTGCTGTACCTGTCCTGGGAGTGTTTGATGGGGACAGTGTAGAGGGAGATTTACTCTGTATCTAACCCCGTGCTGTACCTGTCCTGGGAGTGTTTGATGGAGACAGTGTAGAGAGAGCTTGTCTCTGTATCTAACCCAGTGCTGTACCTGTCCTGGGAGTGTTTGATGGGGACAGTGTAGAGGGAGCTTTGCTCTGTATCTAACCCCGTGCTGTACCTGTCCTGGGAGTGTTTGATGGGGACAGTGTAGAGGGAGCTTTACTCTGTATCTAACCCAGTGCTGTGCCTGTCCTGGGAGTGTTTGATGGAGACAGTGTAGAGAGAGCCTTGCTCGATATCTAATACCGTGTTGTACCTGTCCTGGGAGTGTTTGATGGGTCAGTGTAGAGGGAGCTTTACTCTGTATCTAACCCAGTGCTGTACCTGTCCTGGGAGTGTTTGATGGGGACAGTGTAGAGGGAGCTTTGCTCTGTATCTAACCCCGTGCTGTACCTGTCCTGGGAGTGTTTGATGGGGACAGTGTAGAGGGAGCTTTACTCTGTATCTAACCCAGTGCTGTGCCTGTCCTGGGAGTGTTTGATGGAGACAGTGTAGAGAGAGCCTTGCTCGATATCTAATACCGTGCTGTACCTGTCCTGGGAGTGTTTGATGGGTCAGTGTAGAGGGAGCTTTACTCTGTATCAAACCCCGTGCTGTACCTGTCCTGGGAGTGTTTGATGGGGACAGTGTAGAGGGAGCTTTACTCTGTATCCACCCCGTGCTGTACCTGTCCTGGGAGTGTTTGATGGGGACAGTGTGGAGGGAGCTTTACTCTTTATCTAACCCTGTGCTGTACCTGTCCTGGGAGTGTTTGATGGGGACAGTGTAGAGGGAGCTTTACTCTGTATCTAACCCCGTGCTGTACCTGTCCTGGGAGTGTTTGATGGGGACAGTGTAGAGGGAGCTTTACTCTGTATCTAACCCCGTGCTGTACCTGTCCTGGAAGTGTTTGATGGGAACAGTGTAGAGGGAGCTTTACTCTGTATCTAAGCAAGTGCTGTACCTGTCCTGGGAGTGTTTGATGGGGACAGTGTAGAGGGAGCTTTACTCTGTATCTAAACCCATGCTGTACGTGTCCTGGGAGTGTTTCATGGGGACAGTGTAGAGGGAGCTTTACTCTGTATCTAACCCCTTGCTGTACCTGTCCTGGGAGTGTTTGATGGGGACAGTGTAGACGGAGCTTTACTCTGTATCTAACCCCGTGCTGTACCTGTCCTGGGAGTGTTTGATGGTGACAGTGTAGAGGGAGCTTTACTCTCTATCTAACCCCGTGCTGTACCTGTCCTGGGAGTGTTTGATGGGGTACAGTGTAGAGGGAGCTTTACTCTGTATCTAACCCCGTGCTGTACCTGTCCTGGGAGTGTTTGATGGGGACAGTGTAGAGGGAGATTTACTCTGTATCTAACCCCGTGCTGTACCTGTCCTGGGAGTTTTTGATGGAGATAGTGTAGAGGGAGTTTTACTCTGTATCTAACCCCGTGCTGTACATTTCCTGGGAGTGTTTGATGGGGACAGTGTAGAGGGAGCTTGACTCTGTATCTAACCCCGTGCTGTACCTGTCCTGGGAGTGTTTGATGGGGACAGTGTAGAGGGAGTTTACTCTGTATCTAACCCCGTGCTGTACCTGTCCTGGGAGTGTTTGATGGGGACAGTGTAGAGGGAGCTTTACTCTGTATCTAACCCTGTGCTGTACTTGTCCTGGGAGTATTTGATGGGAAAGCGTAGAGGGAGCTTTACTCTGCATCTAACCCCGTGCTGTACCTGTCCTGGGAGTGTTTGATGGGGACAGTGTAGAGGGAGATTTACTTTGTATCTAACCCCGTATTGTACCTGTCCTGGGAGTGATTGATGGAGGCAGTGTAGAGGGAGCTTTACTCTGTATCTAACCCCGTGCTGAACTTGTCCTGGGAGTGTTTGATGAGACAGTGTAGAGGGAGCTTTACTCTGTATCTAACCCAGTGCTGTACCTGTCCTGGGAGTGTTTGATGGGGACAGTGTAGAGGGAGCTTTGCTCTGTATCTAACCCCGTGCTGTACCTGTCCTGGGAGTGTTTGATGGGGACAGTGTAGAGGGAGCTTTACTCTGTATCTAACCCAGTGCTGTACCTGTCCTGGGAGTATTTGATGGGAAAGTGTAGAGGGAGCTTTACTCTGTAACTAACGCCGTGCTGTACCTGTCCTGGGAGTGTTTGATGGAGACAGTGTAGAGGGAGATTTACTCTGTATCTAACCCTGTGCTCTATCTGCCCTGGGAGTGTTTGATGGGGACAGTGTAGAGGGAGCTTTCCTCTGTATCTAAACCCGTGCTGTACTTGTCCTGGGAGTATTTGATGGGAAAGTGTAGAGAGAGCTTTACTCTGTGTCCAACCCCGTGCTGTACCTGTCCTGGGAGTGTTTGATGGCGACAGTGTAGAGGGAGCTTTACTCCGTATCTAACCCTGTGCTCTACCTGTCCTGGGAGTGTTTGATGGGTCAGTGTAGAGGGAGCTTCACTCTGTATCAAACCCCGTGCTGTACCTGTCCTGGGAGTGTTTGATGGGGACAGTGTAGAGGGAGCTTTACTCTGTATCTACCCCGTGCTGTACCTGTCCTGGGAGTGTTTGATGGGGACAGTGTGGAGGGAGCTTAACTCTTTATCTAACCCCGTGCTGTACCTGTCCTGGGAAGTGTTTGATGGTGACAGTGTAGAGGGAGCTTTACTCTGTATCTAACCCCGTGCTGTACCTGTCCTGGGAGTGTTTGATGGGGACAGTGTGGAGGGAGCTTTACTCTGTATCTAACCCCGTGATGTATCTGTCCTCGCAGTGTTTGATGGGGACAGTGTAGAGGGAGCTAAACTCTGTATCTAAGCCCGTGCTCTACCTGTCCTGGGAATGTTTGATGGGGACAGTATAGAGGGAGTTTTACTCTGTATCTAACCCCGTGCTGTACCTGTTCTGGGAGTGTTTGATGGGGACAGTGTAGAGGTTGCTTTACTCTGTATCTAACCCCGTGCTCTACCTGTCCTGTGAGTGTTTGATGGGGACAGTGTGGAGGGAGCTTTACTCTGTATCTAACCCCATGCTGTACCTGTCCTGGGAGTGTTTGATGGGTCTGTGTAGAGGGAGCTTTACTCTGAATCAAACCCCGTGCTGTACCTGTCCTGGGAGTGTTTGATGGGGACAGTGTAGAGGGAGCTTTACTCTGTATCTAACCCCGTGCTGTACCTGTCCTCAGAGTGTTTGATGCGGACAGTGTTGACGGAGTTTTACTCTGTATCTAATCCCGTGCTGTACCTATCCTGCGAGTCTTTGACGGGGACAATGTAGAGGGAGCTTTACACTTTATCTAACCCCATGCTGTATCTGTCTTGGCAGTGTTTGATGGGGACAGTGTAGAGGGAGCTTTACTCTGTAACTAACCCTGTGCTGTACCTGTCCTGGAAGTGTTTGATGGGAACAGCGTAGAGGGAGCTTTACTCTGTATCTAAGCCAGTGCTGTACCTGTCCTGGGAGTGTTTGATGGGGACAGTGTAGAGGGAGCTTTACTCTGTATCTAAACCCGTGCTGTACCTGTCCTGGGAGTGTTTCATGGGGACAGTGTAGAGGGAGCTTTACTCTGTATCTAACCCCGTGCTGTACCTGTCCTGGGAGTGCTTGATGGGGACAGTGTAGAGGGTGCTTTACTCTGTATCTAACCGCGTGCTGTACCTGTCCTGGGAGTGTTTGATGGGGACAGTGTAGAGGGAGCTTTACTCTGTATCTTACCCCGTGCTGTACCTGTCCTGGGAGTGTTTGATGGGGACAGTGTAGAGGAAACTTTAGTCTGTATCTAACCCCGTGCTGTACCTGTCCTGGGAGTGTTTGTTGGGTACAGTGTAGAGGGAGCTTTACTCTGTATCAAATCCCGTGCTGTACCTGTCCTGGGAGTATTTGATGCGGACAGTGTCGACTGAGTTTTAGTCTGTATCTAACCCCGTGCTGTACCTGTACTGCGAGTGTTTGACGAGGACAGTGTAGAGGGAGATTTATTCTGTATCTAACTCCATGCTGTATCTGTCCTGGCAGTGTTTGGTGGGGACAGTGTAGAGGGAGCTTAACTCTGTATCTAACCCCGTGGTGTACCTGTCCTGGGAGTGTTTGATGGGGACAGTGTAGAGGGAGCTTTACTCTGTATCTAACCCCGTGCTGTACCTGTCCTGTGAGTGTTTGATGAGGACTGTGTAGAGGGAGCTTTACTCTGTATCTAACGCCGTGCTGTATCTGTCCTGGGAGTGTTTGATGGGGACAGTGTAGAGGGAGCTTTACTCTGTATCTAACCCCGTGCTGTACCTGTCCTGGGAGTGTTTGATGGGGACAGTTTAGAGGGAGCTTTGCTCTGTATCTAACCCTGTGCTCTACCTGTCCTGGGAGTGTTTGATGGAGACAGTGTAGAAGGAGCTTTACTCTGTATCTAACCCCGTGCTGTACCTGTCCTGGGAGTATTTGATGGGAAAGTAAAGAGGTTGCTTTATTCTGTATCTAACGCCGTGCTGTACCTGTCCTGGGAGTGTTTGATGGGGACAGTGTAGAGGGAGCTTTCCTCTGTATATAACCCCGTGCTGTACTTGTCCTGGGAGTATTTGATGGGAAAGTGTAGAGAGAGCTTTACTCTGTATCTAACCCCGTGCTGTACCTGTCCTGGGAGTGTTTGATGGGGACAGTGTAGAGGGAGCTTTACTCTGTATCTAACCCAGTGCTGTGCCTGTCCTGGGAGTGTTTGATGGGGACAGTGTAGAGGGAGCTTTGCTCTGTATCTAACCCCGTGCTGTACCTGTCCTGGGAGTGTTTGATGGGGACAGTGTAGAGGGAGCTTTACTCTGTATCTAACCCCGTGCTGTACCTGTCCTGGGAGTGTTTGATGGTGACAGTGTAGAGGGAGCTTTACTCTGTATCTAACCCCGTGCTGTACCTGTCCTGGGAGTGTTTGATGGGGTACAGTGTAGAGGGAGCTTTACTCTGTATCTAACCCCGTGCTGTACCTGTCCTGGGAGTGTTTGATGGGGACAGTGTAGAGGGAGATTTACTCTGTATCTAACCCCGTGCTGTACCTGTCCTGGGAGTGTTTGATGGAGATAGTGTAGAGGGAGTTTTACTCTGTATCTAACCCCGTGCTGTACATTTCCTGGGAGTGTTTGATGGGGACAGTGTAGAGGGAGCTTGACTCTGTATCTAACCCCGTGCTGTACCTGTCCTGGGAGTGTTTGATGGGGACAGTGTAGAGGGAGTTTACTCTGTATCTAACCCCGTGCTGTACCTGTCCTGGGAGTGTTTGATGGGGACAGTGTAGAGGGAGCTTTACTCTGTATCTAACCCTGTGCTGTACTTGTCCTGGGAGTATTTGATGGGAAAGCGTAGAGGGAGCTTTACTCTGCATCTTACCCCGTGCTGTACCTGTCCTGGGAGTGTTTGATGGGGACAGTGAAGAGGGAGATTTACTCTGTATCTAACCCCGTATTGTACCTGTCCTGGGAGTGATTGATGGAGGCAGTGTAGAGGGAGCTTTACTCTGTATCTAACCCCGTGCTGAACTTGTCCTGGGAGTATTTGATGAGAAAGTGTAGAGAGAGCTTTACTCTGTATCTAACGCCGTGCTGTACCTGTCCTCGGAGTGTTTGATGGAGACAGTGTAGAGGGAGCTTTACTCTGTATCTAACCCAGTGCTGTACCTGTCCTGGGAGTGTTTGATGGGGACAGTGTAGAGGGAGCTTTGCTCTGTATCTAACCCCGTGCTGTACCTGTCCTGGGAGTGTTTGATGGGGACAGTGTAGAGGGAGCTTTACTCTGTATCTAACCCAGTGCTGTACCTGTCCTGGGAGTATTTGATGGGAAAGTGTAGAGGGAGCTTTACTCTGTATCTAATGCCGTGCTGTACCTGTCCTGGGAGTGTTTGATGGAGACAGTGTAGAGGGAGATTTACTCTGTATCTAACCCTGTGCTCTATCTGCCCTGGGAGTGTTTGATGGGGACAGTGTAGAGGGAGCTTTCCTCTGTATCTAAACCCGTGCTGTACTTGTCCTGGGAGTATTTGATGGGAAAGTGTAGAGAGAGCTTTACTCTGTATCTAACGCCGTGCTGTACCTGTCCTGCGAGTGTTTGATGGAGACAGTGTAGAGGGAGCTTCACTCTGTATCTAACCCAGTGCTGTACCTGTCCTGGGAGTGTTTGATGGGGACAGTGTAGAGGGAGCTTTACTCTGTATCTAACCCAGTGCTGTGCCTGTCCTGGGTATATTTGATGGGGACAGTGTAAAGGGAGCTTTACTCTGTGTCCAACCCCGTGCTGTACCTGTCCTGGGAGTGTTTGATGGCGACAGTGTAGAGGGAGCTTTACTCCGTATCTAACCCTGTGCTCTACCTGTCCTGGGAGTGTTTGATGGGTCAGTGTAGAGGGAGCATCACTCTGTATCAAACCCCGTGCTGTACCTGTCCTGGGAGTGTTTGATGGGGACAGTGTAGAGGGAGCTTTACTCTGTATCTACCCCGTGCTGTACCTGTCCTGGGAGTGTTTGATGGGGACAGTGTAGAGGGAGCTTTACTCTGTATCTACCCCGTGCTGTACCTGTCCTGGGAGTGTTTGATGGGGACAGTGTAGAGGGAGCTTTACTCTTTATCTAACCCCGTGCTGTACCTGTCCTGGGAGTGTTTGATGGGGACAGTGTGGAGGGAGCTTTACTCTGTATCTAACCCCGTGATGTATCTGTCCTCGCAGTGTTTGATGGGGACAGTGTAGAGGGAGCTAAACTCTGTATCTAAGCCCATGCTCTACCTGTCCTGGGAATGTTTGATGGGGACAGTATAGAGGGAGTTTTACTCTGTATCTAACCCCGTGCTGTACCTGTTCTGGGAGTGTTTGATGGGGACAGTGTAGAGGTTGCTTTACTCTGTATCTAACCCCGTGCTCTACCTGTCCTGTGAGTGTTTGATGGGGACAGTGTGGAGGGAGCTTTACTCTGTATCTAACCCCATGCTGTACCTGTCCTGGGAGTGTTTGATGGGTCTGTGTAGAGGGAGCTTTACTCTGTATCAAACCCCGTGCTGTACCTGTCCTGGGAGTGTTCGATGGGGACAGTGTAGAGGGAGCTTTACTCTGTATCTAACCCCGTGCTGTACCTGTCCTCAGAGTGTTTGATGCGGACAGTGTTGACGGAGTTTTACTCTGTATCTAATCCCGTGCTGTACCTATCCTGCGAGTCTTTGACGGGGACAATGTAGAGGGAGCTTTACTCTTTATCTAACCCCATGCTGTATCTGTCTTGGCAGTGTTTGATGGGGACAGTGTAGAGGGAGCTTTACTCTGTATCTAACCCTGTGCTGTACCTGTCCTGGAAGTGTTTGATGGGAACAGCGTAGAGGGAGCTTTACTCTGTATCTAAGCCAGTGCTGTACCTGTCCTGGGAGTGTTTGATGGGGACAGTGTAGAGGGAGCTTTACTCTGTATCTAAACCCGTGCTGTACCTGTCCTGGGAGTGTTTCATGGGGACAGTGTAGAGGGAGATTTACTCTGTATCTAACCCCGTGCTGTACCTGTCCTGGGAGTGCTTGATGGGGACAGTGTAGAGGGTGCTTTACTCTGTATCTAACCGCGTGCTGTACCTGTCCTGGGAGTGTTTGATGGGGACAGTGTAGAGGGAGCTTTACTCTGTATCTTACCCCGTGCTGTACCTGTCCTGGGAGTGTTTGATGGGGACAGTGTAGAGGAAACTTTAGTCTGTATCTAACCCCGTGCTGTACCTGTCCTGGGAGTGTTTGTTGGGTACAGTGTAGAGGGAGCTTTACTCTGTATCAAATCCCGTGCTGTACCTGTCCTGGGAGTATTTGATGCGGACAGTGTCGACTGAGTTTTAGTCTGTATCTAACCCCGTGCTGTACCTGTACTGCGAGTGTTTGACGAGGACAGTGTAGAGGGAGATTTATTCTGTATCTAACTCCATGCTGTATCTGTCCTGGCAGTGTTTGGTGGGGACAGTGTAGAGGGAGCTTAACTCTGTATCTAACCCCGTGGTGTACCTGTCCTGGGAGTGTTTGATGGGGACAGTGTAGAGGGAGCTTTACTCTGTATCTAACCCCGTGCTGTACCTGTCCTGTGAGTGTTTGATGAGGACTGTGTAGAGGGAGCTTTACTCTGTATCTAACGCCGTGCTGTATCTGTCCTGGCAGTGTTTGATGGGGACAGTGTAGAGGGAGCTTTACTCTGTATCTAACCCCGTGCTGTACCTGTCCTGGGAGTGTTTGATGGGGACAGTTTAGAGGGAGCTTTACTCTGTATCTAACCCTGTGCTCTACCTGTCCTGGGAGTGTTTGATGGAGACAGTGTAGAGGGAGCTTTACTCTGTATCTAACCCCGTGCTGTACCTGTCCTGGGAGTATTTGATGGGAAAGTATAGAGGTTGCTTTATTCTGTATCTAACGCCGTGCTGTACCTGTCCTGGTAGTGTTTGATGGGGACAGTGTAGAGGGAGCTTTCCTCTGTATATTACCCCGTGCTGTACTTGTCCTGTGAGTATTTGATGGGAAAGTGTAGAGAGAGCTTTACTCTGTATCTAACCCCGTGCTGTACCTGTCCTGGGAGTGTTTGATGGGGACAGTGTAGAGGGAGATTTACTCTGTATCTAACCCCGTGCTGTACCTGTCCTGGGAGTTTTTGATGGAGATAGTGTAGAGGGAGTTTTACTCTGTATCTAACCCCGTGCTGTACATTTCCTGGGAGTGTTTGATGGGGACAGTGTAGAGGGAGCTTGACTCTGTATCTAACCCCGTGCTGTACCTGTCCTGGGAGTGTTTGATGGGGACAGTGTAGAGGGAGTTTACTCTGTATCTAACCCCGTGCTGTACCTGTCCTGGGAGTGTTTGATGGGGACAGTGTAGAGGGAGCTTTACTCTGTATCTAACCCTGTGCTGTACTTGTCCTGGGAGTATTTGATGGGAAAGCGTAGAGGGAGCTTTACTCTGCATCTAACCCCGTGCTGTACCTGTCCTGGGAGTGTTTGATGGGGACAGTGTAGAGGGAGATTTACTTTGTATCTAACCCCGTATTGTACCTGTCCTGGGAGTGATTGATGGAGGCAGTGTAGAGGGAGCTTTACTCTGTATCTAACCCCGTGCTGAACTTGTCCTGGGAGTGTTTGATGAGACAGTGTAGAGGGAGCTTTACTCTGTATCTAACCCAGTGCTGTACCTGTCCTGGGAGTGTTTGATGGGGACAGTGTAGAGGGAGCTTTGCTCTGTATCTAACCCCGTGCTGTACCTGTCCTGGGAGTGTTTGATGGGGACAGTGTAGAGGGAGCTTTACTCTGTATCTAACCCAGTGCTGTACCTGTCCTGGGAGTATTTGATGGGAAAGTGTAGAGGGAGCTTTACTCTGTAACTAACGCCGTGCTGTACCTGTCCTGGGAGTGTTTGATGGAGACAGTGTAGAGGGAGATTTACTCTGTATCTAACCCTGTGCTCTATCTGCCCTGGGAGTGTTTGATGGGGACAGTGTAGAGGGAGCTTTCCTCTGTATCTAAACCCGTGCTGTACTTGTCCTGGGAGTATTTGATGGGAAAGTGTAGAGAGAGCTTTACTCTGTGTCCAACCCCGTGCTGTACCTGTCCTGGGAGTGTTTGATGGCGACAGTGTAGAGGGAGCTTTACTCCGTATCTAACCCTGTGCTCTACCTGTCCTGGGAGTGTTTGATGGGTCAGTGTAGAGGGAGCTTCACTCTGTATCAAACCCCGTGCTGTACCTGTCCTGGGAGTGTTTGATGGGGACAGTGTAGAGGGAGCTTTACTCTGTATCTACCCCGTGCTGTACCTGTCCTGGGAGTGTTTGATGGGGACAGTGTGGAGGGAGCTTAACTCTTTATCTAACCCCGTGCTGTACCTGTCCTGGGAAGTGTTTGATGGTGACAGTGTAGAGGGAGCTTTACTCTGTATCTAACCCCGTGCTGTACCTGTCCTGGGAGTGTTTGATGGGGACAGTGTGGAGGGAGCTTTACTCTGTATCTAACCCCGTGATGTATCTGTCCTCGCAGTGTTTGATGGGGACAGTGTAGAGGGAGCTAAACTCTGTATCTAAGCCCGTGCTCTACCTGTCCTGGGAATGTTTGATGGGGACAGTATAGAGGGAGTTTTACTCTGTATCTAACCCCGTGCTGTACCTGTTCTGGGAGTGTTTGATGGGGACAGTGTAGAGGTTGCTTTACTCTGTATCTAACCCCGTGCTCTACCTGTCCTGTGAGTGTTTGATGGGGACAGTGTGGAGGGAGCTTTACTCTGTATCTAACCCCATGCTGTACCTGTCCTGGGAGTGTTTGATGGGTCTGTGTAGAGGGAGCTTTACTCTGAATCAAACCCCGTGCTGTACCTGTCCTGGGAGTGTTTGATGGGGACAGTGTAGAGGGAGCTTTACTCTGTATCTAACCCCGTGCTGTACCTGTCCTCAGAGTGTTTGATGCGGACAGTGTTGACGGAGTTTTACTCTGTATCTAATCCCGTGCTGTACCTATCCTGCGAGTCTTTGACGGGGACAATGTAGAGGGAGCTTTACACTTTATCTAACCCCATGCTGTATCTGTCTTGGCAGTGTTTGATGGGGACAGTGTAGAGGGAGCTTTACTCTGTAACTAACCCTGTGCTGTACCTGTCCTGGAAGTGTTTGATGGGAACAGCGTAGAGGGAGCTTTACTCTGTATCTAAGCCAGTGCTGTACCTGTCCTGGGAGTGTTTGATGGGGACAGTGTAGAGGGAGCTTTACTCTGTATCTAAACCCGTGCTGTACCTGTCCTGGGAGTGTTTCATGGGGACAGTGTAGAGGGAGCTTTACTCTGTATCTAACCCCGTGCTGTACCTGTCCTGGGAGTGCTTGATGGGGACAGTGTAGAGGGTGCTTTACTCTGTATCTAACCGCGTGCTGTACCTGTCCTGGGAGTGTTTGATGGGGACAGTGTAGAGGGAGCTTTACTCTGTATCTTACCCCGTGCTGTACCTGTCCTGGGAGTGTTTGATGGGGACAGTGTAGAGGAAACTTTAGTCTGTATCTAACCCCGTGCTGTACCTGTCCTGGGAGTGTTTGTTGGGTACAGTGTAGAGGGAGCTTTACTCTGTATCAAATCCCGTGCTGTACCTGTCCTGGGAGTATTTGATGCGGACAGTGTCGACTGAGTTTTAGTCTGTATCTAACCCCGTGCTGTACCTGTACTGCGAGTGTTTGACGAGGACAGTGTAGAGGGAGATTTATTCTGTATCTAACTCCATGCTGTATCTGTCCTGGCAGTGTTTGGTGGGGACAGTGTAGAGGGAGCTTAACTCTGTATCTAACCCCGTGGTGTACCTGTCCTGGGAGTGTTTGATGGGGACAGTGTAGAGGGAGCTTTACTCTGTATCTAACCCCGTGCTGTACCTGTCCTGTGAGTGTTTGATGAGGACTGTGTAGAGGGAGCTTTACTCTGTATCTAACGCCGTGCTGTATCTGTCCTGGGAGTGTTTGATGGGGACAGTGTAGAGGGAGCTTTACTCTGTATCTAACCCCGTGCTGTACCTGTCCTGGGAGTGTTTGATGGGGACAGTTTAGAGGGAGCTTTGCTCTGTATCTAACCCTGTGCTCTACCTGTCCTGGGAGTGTTTGATGGAGACAGTGTAGAAGGAGCTTTACTCTGTATCTAACCCCGTGCTGTACCTGTCCTGGGAGTATTTGATGGGAAAGTAAAGAGGTTGCTTTATTCTGTATCTAACGCCGTGCTGTACCTGTCCTGGGAGTGTTTGATGGGGACAGTGTAGAGGGAGCTTTCCTCTGTATATAACCCCGTGCTGTACTTGTCCTGGGAGTATTTGATGGGAAAGTGTAGAGAGAGCTTTACTCTGTATCTAACCCCGTGCTGTACCTGTCCTGGGAGTGTTTGATGGGGACAGTGTAGAGGGAGCTTTACTCTGTATCTAACCCAGTGCTGTGCCTGTCCTGGGAGTGTTTGATGGGGACAGTGTAGAGGGAGCTTTGCTCTGTATCTAACCCCGTGCTGTACCTGTCCTGGGAGTGTTTGATGGGGACAGTGTAGAGGGAGCTTTACTCTGTATCTAACCCCGTGCTGTACCTGTCCTGGGAGTGTTTGATGGTGACAGTGTAGAGGGAGCTTTACTCTGTATCTAACCCCGTGCTGTACCTGTCCTGGGAGTGTTTGATGGGGTACAGTGTAGAGGGAGCTTTACTCTGTATCTAACCCCGTGCTGTACCTGTCCTGGGAGTGTTTGATGGGGACAGTGTAGAGGGAGATTTACTCTGTATCTAACCCCGTGCTGTACCTGTCCTGGGAGTGTTTGATGGAGATAGTGTAGAGGGAGTTTTACTCTGTATCTAACCCCGTGCTGTACATTTCCTGGGAGTGTTTGATGGGGACAGTGTAGAGGGAGCTTGACTCTGTATCTAACCCCGTGCTGTACCTGTCCTGGGAGTGTTTGATGGGGACAGTGTAGAGGGAGTTTACTCTGTATCTAACCCCGTGCTGTACCTGTCCTGGGAGTGTTTGATGGGGACAGTGTAGAGGGAGCTTTACTCTGTATCTAACCCTGTGCTGTACTTGTCCTGGGAGTATTTGATGGGAAAGCGTAGAGGGAGCTTTACTCTGCATCTTACCCCGTGCTGTACCTGTCCTGGGAGTGTTTGATGGGGACAGTGAAGAGGGAGATTTACTCTGTATCTAACCCCGTATTGTACCTGTCCTGGGAGTGATTGATGGAGGCAGTGTAGAGGGAGCTTTACTCTGTATCTAACCCCGTGCTGAACTTGTCCTGGGAGTATTTGATGAGAAAGTGTAGAGAGAGCTTTACTCTGTATCTAACGCCGTGCTGTACCTGTCCTCGGAGTGTTTGATGGAGACAGTGTAGAGGGAGCTTTACTCTGTATCTAACCCAGTGCTGTACCTGTCCTGGGAGTGTTTGATGGGGACAGTGTAGAGGGAGCTTTGCTCTGTATCTAACCCCGTGCTGTACCTGTCCTGGGAGTGTTTGATGGGGACAGTGTAGAGGGAGCTTTACTCTGTATCTAACCCAGTGCTGTACCTGTCCTGGGAGTATTTGATGGGAAAGTGTAGAGGGAGCTTTACTCTGTATCTAATGCCGTGCTGTACCTGTCCTGGGAGTGTTTGATGGAGACAGTGTAGAGGGAGATTTACTCTGTATCTAACCCTGTGCTCTATCTGCCCTGGGAGTGTTTGATGGGGACAGTGTAGAGGGAGCTTTCCTCTGTATCTAAACCCGTGCTGTACTTGTCCTGGGAGTATTTGATGGGAAAGTGTAGAGAGAGCTTTACTCTGTATCTAACGCCGTGCTGTACCTGTCCTGCGAGTGTTTGATGGAGACAGTGTAGAGGGAGCTTCACTCTGTATCTAACCCAGTGCTGTACCTGTCCTGGGAGTGTTTGATGGGGACAGTGTAGAGGGAGCTTTACTCTGTATCTAACCCAGTGCTGTGCCTGTCCTGGGTATATTTGATGGGGACAGTGTAAAGGGAGCTTTACTCTGTGTCCAACCCCGTGCTGTACCTGTCCTGGGAGTGTTTGATGGCGACAGTGTAGAGGGAGCTTTACTCCGTATCTAACCCTGTGCTCTACCTGTCCTGGGAGTGTTTGATGGGTCAGTGTAGAGGGAGCATCACTCTGTATCAAACCCCGTGCTGTACCTGTCCTGGGAGTGTTTGATGGGGACAGTGTAGAGGGAGCTTTACTCTGTATCTACCCCGTGCTGTACCTGTCCTGGGAGTGTTTGATGGGGACAGTGTAGAGGGAGCTTTACTCTGTATCTACCCCGTGCTGTACCTGTCCTGGGAGTGTTTGATGGGGACAGTGTAGAGGGAGCTTTACTCTTTATCTAACCCCGTGCTGTACCTGTCCTGGGAGTGTTTGATGGGGACAGTGTGGAGGGAGCTTTACTCTGTATCTAACCCCGTGATGTATCTGTCCTCGCAGTGTTTGATGGGGACAGTGTAGAGGGAGCTAAACTCTGTATCTAAGCCCATGCTCTACCTGTCCTGGGAATGTTTGATGGGGACAGTATAGAGGGAGTTTTACTCTGTATCTAACCCCGTGCTGTACCTGTTCTGGGAGTGTTTGATGGGGACAGTGTAGAGGTTGCTTTACTCTGTATCTAACCCCGTGCTCTACCTGTCCTGTGAGTGTTTGATGGGGACAGTGTGGAGGGAGCTTTACTCTGTATCTAACCCCATGCTGTACCTGTCCTGGGAGTGTTTGATGGGTCTGTGTAGAGGGAGCTTTACTCTGTATCAAACCCCGTGCTGTACCTGTCCTGGGAGTGTTCGATGGGGACAGTGTAGAGGGAGCTTTACTCTGTATCTAACCCCGTGCTGTACCTGTCCTCAGAGTGTTTGATGCGGACAGTGTTGACGGAGTTTTACTCTGTATCTAATCCCGTGCTGTACCTATCCTGCGAGTCTTTGACGGGGACAATGTAGAGGGAGCTTTACTCTTTATCTAACCCCATGCTGTATCTGTCTTGGCAGTGTTTGATGGGGACAGTGTAGAGGGAGCTTTACTCTGTATCTAACCCTGTGCTGTACCTGTCCTGGAAGTGTTTGATGGGAACAGCGTAGAGGGAGCTTTACTCTGTATCTAAGCCAGTGCTGTACCTGTCCTGGGAGTGTTTGATGGGGACAGTGTAGAGGGAGCTTTACTCTGTATCTAAACCCGTGCTGTACCTGTCCTGGGAGTGTTTCATGGGGACAGTGTAGAGGGAGATTTACTCTGTATCTAACCCCGTGCTGTACCTGTCCTGGGAGTGCTTGATGGGGACAGTGTAGAGGGTGCTTTACTCTGTATCTAACCGCGTGCTGTACCTGTCCTGGGAGTGTTTGATGGGGACAGTGTAGAGGGAGCTTTACTCTGTATCTTACCCCGTGCTGTACCTGTCCTGGGAGTGTTTGATGGGGACAGTGTAGAGGAAACTTTAGTCTGTATCTAACCCCGTGCTGTACCTGTCCTGGGAGTGTTTGTTGGGTACAGTGTAGAGGGAGCTTTACTCTGTATCAAATCCCGTGCTGTACCTGTCCTGGGAGTATTTGATGCGGACAGTGTCGACTGAGTTTTAGTCTGTATCTAACCCCGTGCTGTACCTGTACTGCGAGTGTTTGACGAGGACAGTGTAGAGGGAGATTTATTCTGTATCTAACTCCATGCTGTATCTGTCCTGGCAGTGTTTGGTGGGGACAGTGTAGAGGGAGCTTAACTCTGTATCTAACCCCGTGGTGTACCTGTCCTGGGAGTGTTTGATGGGGACAGTGTAGAGGGAGCTTTACTCTGTATCTAACCCCGTGCTGTACCTGTCCTGTGAGTGTTTGATGAGGACTGTGTAGAGGGAGCTTTACTCTGTATCTAACGCCGTGCTGTATCTGTCCTGGCAGTGTTTGATGGGGACAGTGTAGAGGGAGCTTTACTCTGTATCTAACCCCGTGCTGTACCTGTCCTGGGAGTGTTTGATGGGGACAGTTTAGAGGGAGCTTTACTCTGTATCTAACCCTGTGCTCTACCTGTCCTGGGAGTGTTTGATGGAGACAGTGTAGAGGGAGCTTTACTCTGTATCTAACCCCGTGCTGTACCTGTCCTGGGAGTATTTGATGGGAAAGTATAGAGGTTGCTTTATTCTGTATCTAACGCCGTGCTGTACCTGTCCTGGTAGTGTTTGATGGGGACAGTGTAGAGGGAGCTTTCCTCTGTATATTACCCCGTGCTGTACTTGTCCTGTGAGTATTTGATGGGAAAGTGTAGAGAGAGCTTTACTCTGTATCTAACCCCGTGCTGTACCTGTCCTGGGAGTGTTTGATGGGGACAGTGTAGAGGGAGCTTTACTCTGTATCTAACCCAGTGCTGTGCCTGTCCTGGGAGTGTTTGATGGGGACAGTGTAGAGGGAGCTTTGCTCTGTATCTAACCCCGTGCTGTACCTGTCCTGGGAGTGTTTGATGGGGACAGTGTAGAGGGAGCTTTACTCTGTATCTAACCCAGTGCTGTGCCTGTCCTGGGAGTGTTTGATGGGGACAGTGTAGAGGGAGCTTTACTCTGTATCTAACCCAGTGCTGTGCCTGTCCTGGGAGTGTTTGATGGGGACAGTGTAGAGGGAGCTTTGCTCTGTATCTAACCCCGTGCTGTACCTGTCCTGGGAGAGTTTGATGGGGACAGTGTAGAGGGAGCTTTACTCTGTATCTAACCCAGTGCTGTACCTGTCCTGGGAGTATTTGATGGGAAAGTGTAGAGGGAGCTTTACGCTGTATCTAACGCCGTGCTGTACCTGTCCTGGGATTGTTTGATGGAGACAGTGTAGAGGGAGCTTTACTCTGTATCTAACCCTGTGCTCTACCTGTCCTGGGAGTGTTTGATGGGGACAGTGTAGAGGGAGCTTTCCTCTGTATCTAACCCCGTGCTGTACTTGTCCTGGGAGTATTTGATGGGAAAGTGTAGAGAGAGCTTTACTCTGTATCTAACGCCGTGCTGTACCTGTCCTGGGAGTGTTTGATGGAGACAGTGTCGACGGAGCTTTACTCTCTATCTAACCCAGTGCTGTACCTGTCCTGGGAGTGTTTGATGGGGACAGTGTAGAGCGAGCTTTGCTCTGAATCTAACCCTGTGCTGTACCTGTCCTGGGAGTATTTGATGGGAAAGCGTAGAGGGAGCTTTACTCTGTATCTAACGCCGTGCTGTACCTGTCCTGGGAGTGTTTGATGGGGACAGTGTAGAGCGAGCTTTGCTCTGAATCTAACCCTGTGCTGTACCTGTCCTGGGAGTGTTTGATGGGGACAGTGTAGAGGGAGCTTCACTCTGTATCTAACCCCGTGCTGTACCTGTCCTGGGAGTGTTTGATGGAGACAGTGTAGAGGGAGCTTCACTCTGTATCTAACCCCATGCTGTACCTGTGCTGGGAGGGTTTGATGGGGACAGTGTAGAGGGAGCTTTACTCTGTATCTAACCCCGTGCTGTACCTGTCCTGGGAGTGTTTGATGGGGACAGTGTAGAGTGAGCTTTACTCTGTATCTAACCCCGTGCTGTACCTGTCCTGGGAGTGTTTGATGGGGACAGTGTAGTGGGAGCTTTACTCTGTATCTAACCCCGTGCTGTACCTGTCCTGGGAGTGTTTGATGGGGACAGTGTAGAGGGAGCTTTGCTCTGTATCTAACCCCGTGCTGTACCTGTCCTGGGACTGTTTGATGGGGACAGTGTAGAGGGAGCTTTACTCTGTATCTAACCCTGTGCTGTACTTGTCCTGGGAGTATTTGATGGGAAAGCGTAGAGGGAGCTTTACTCTGCATCTAACCCCGTGCTGTACCTGTCCTGGGAGTGTTTGATGGGGACAGTGTAGAGGGAGATTTACTCTGTATCTAACCCCGTATTGTACCTGTCCTGGGAGTGATTGATGGAGGCAGTGTAGAGGGAGCTTTACTCTGTATCTAACCCCGTGCTGAACTTGTCCTGGGAGTATTTGATGAGAAAGTGTAGAGAGAGCTTTACTCTGTATCTAACGCCGTGCTGTACCTGTCCTCGGAGTGTTTGATGGAGACAGTGTAGAGGGAGCTTTACTCTGTATCTAACCCAGTGCTGTACCTGTCCTGGGAGTGTTTGATGGGGACAGTGTAGAGGGAGGTTTGCTCTGTATCTAACCCCGTGCTGTACCTGTCCTGGGAGTGTTTGATGGGGACAGTGTAGAGGGAGCTTTACTCTGTATCTAACCCAGTGCTGTACCTGTCCTGGGAGTATTTGATGGGAAAGTGTAGAGGGAGCTTTACTCTGTATCTAACGCCGTGCTGTACCTGTCCTGGGAGTGTTTGATGGAGACGGTGTAGAGGGAGATTTACTCTGTATCTAACCCTGTGCTCTATCTGCCCTGGGAGTGTGTGATGGGGACAGTGTAGAGGGAGCTTTCCTCTGTATCTAAACCCGTGCTGTACTTGTCCTGGGAGTATTTGATGGGAAAGTGTAGAGAGAGCTTTACTCTGTATCTAACGCCGTGCTGTACCTGTCCTGCGAGTGTTTGATGGAGACAGTTTAGAGGGAGCTTCACTCTGTATCTAACCCAGTGCTGTACCTGTCCTGGGAGTGTTTGATGGGGACAGTGTAGAGGGAGCTTTACTCTGTATCTAACCCAGTGCTGTGCCTGTCCTGGGTATATTTGATGGGGACAGTGTAAAGGGAGCTTTACTCTGTGTCTAACCCCGTGCTGTACCTGTCCTGGGAGTGTTTGATGGCGACAGTGTAGAGAGAGCTTTAATCCGTATCTAACCCTGTGCTCTACCTGTCCTGGGAGTGTTTGATGGGTCAGTGTAGAGGGAGCTTCACTCTGTATCAAACCCCGTGCTGTACCTGTCCTGGGAGTGTTTGATGGGGACAGTGTAGAGGGAGCTTTACTCTGTATCTACCCCGTGCTGTAGCTGTCCTGGGAGTGTTTGATGGGGACAGTGTGGAGGGAGCTTTACTCTTTATCTAACCCCGTGCTGTACCTGTCCTGGGAGTGTTTGATGGTGACAGTGTAGAGGGAGCTTTACTCTGTATCTAACCCCGTGCTGTACCTGTCCTGGGAGTGTTTGATGGGGACAGTGTGGAGGGAGCTTTACTCTGTATCTAACCCCGTGATGTATCTGTCCTCGCAGTGTTTGATGGGGACAGTGTAGAGGGAGCTAAACTCTGTATCTAAGCCCGTGCTCTACCTGTCCTGGGAATGTTTGATGGGGACAGTATAGAGGGAGTTTTACTCTGTATCTAACCCCGTGCTGTACCTGTTCTGGGAGTGTTTGATGGGGACAGTGTAGAGGTTGCTTTACTCTGTATCTAACCCCGTGCTCTACCTGTCCTGGGAGTGTTTGATGGGGACAGTGTGGAGGGAGCTTTACTCTGTATCTAACCCCATGCTGTACCTGTCCTGGGAGTGTTTGATGGGTCTGTGTAGAGGGAGCTTTACTCTGTATCAAACCCCGTGCTGTACCCGTCCTGGGAGTGTTTGATGGGGACAGTGTAGAGGGAGCTTTACTCTGTATCTAACCCCGTGCTGTACCTGTCCTCAGAGTGTTTGATGCGGACAGTGTCGACGGAGTTTTACTCTGTATCTAATCCCGTGCTGTACCTATCCTGCGATTCTTTGACGGGGACAATGTAGAGGGAGCTTTACTCTGTATCTAACCCCATGCTGTATCTGTCCTGGCAGTGTTTGATGGGGACAGTGTAGAGGGAGCTTTACTCTGTATCTAACCCTGTGCTGTACCTGTCCTGGAAGTGTTTGATGGGAACAGCGTAGAGCGAGCTTTACTCTGTATCTAAGCCAGTGCTGTACCTGTCCTGGGAGTGTTTCATGGGGACAGTGTAGAGGGAGCTTTACTCTGTATCTAACCCCGTGCTGTACCTGTCCTGGGAGTGCTTGATGGGGACAGTGTAGAGGGTGCTTTACTCTGTATCTAACCGCGTGCTGTACCTGTCCTGGGAGTGTTTGATGGGGACAGTGTAGAGGGAGCTTTACTCTGTATCTAAACCCGTGCTGTACCTGTCCTGGGAGTGTTTCATGGGGACAGTGTAGAGGGAGCTTTACTCTGTATCTAACCCCGTGCTGTACCTGTCCTGGGAGTGCTTGATGGGGACAGTGTAGAGGGTGCTTTACTCTGTATCTAACCGCGTGCTGTACCTGTCCTGGGAGTGTTTGATGGGGACAGTGTAGAGGGAGCTTTACTCTATATCTTACCCCGTGCTGTACCTGTCCTGGGAGTGTTTGATGGGGACAGTGTAGAGGAAACTTTAGTCTGTATCTAACCCCGTGCTGTACCTGTCCTGGGAGTGTTTGTTGGGTACAGTGTAGAGGGAGCTTTACTCTGTATCAAATCCCGTGCTGTACCTGTCCTGGGAGTATTTGATGCGGACAGTGTCGACTGAGTTTTAGTCTGTATCTAACCCCGTGCTGTACCTGTACTGCGAGTGTTTGACGGGGACAGTGTAGAGGGAGATTTATTCTGTATCTAACTCCATGCTGTATCTGTCCTGGCAGTGTTTGGTGGGGACAGTGTAGAGGGAGCTTAACTCTGTATCTAACCCCGTGGTGTACCTGTCCTGGGAGTGTTTGATGGGGACAGTGTAGAGGGAGCTTTACTCTGTATCTAACCCCGTGCTGTACCTGTCCTGTGAGTGTTTGATGAGGACTGTGTAGAGGGAGCTTTACTCGGTATCTAACGCCGTGCTGTATCTGTCCTGGGAGTGTTTGATGGGGACAGTGGAGAGGGAGCTTTACTCTGTATCTAACCCCGTGCTGTACCTGTCCTGGGAGTGTTTGATGGGGACAGTTTAGAGGGAGCTTTACTCTGTATCTTACCCTGTGCTCTACCTGTACTGGGAGTGTTTGATGGAGACAGTGTAGAGGGAGCTTTACTCTGTATCTAACCCCGTGCTGTACCTGTCCTGGGAGTATTTGATGGGAAAGTATAGAGGTTGCTTTATTCTGTATCTAACGCCGTGCTGTACCTGTCCTGGGAGTGTTTGATGGGGACAGTGTAGAGGGAGCTTTCCTCTGTATCTAACCCCGTGCTGTAACTGTCCTGGGAGTATTTGATGGGAAAGTGTAGATAGAGCTTTACTCTGTATCTAACGCCATGCTGTACCTTTCCTGGGAGTGTTTGATGGAGACAGTGTAGAGGGAGCTTTACTCTGTATCTAACCCAGTGCTGTGCCTGTCCTGGGAGTGTTTGATGGGGACAGTGTAGAGGGAGCTTTGCTCTGTATCTAACCCCGTGCTGTACCTGTCCTGGGAGTGTTTGATGGGGACAGTGTAGAGGGAGCTTTACTCTGTATCTAACCCAGTGCTGTACCTGTCCTGGGAGTATTTGATGGGAAAGTGTAGAGGGAGCTTTACTCTGTATCTAACGCCGTGCTGTACCTGTCCTGGGAGTGTTTGATGGAGACAGTGTAGAGGGAGCTTTACTCTGTATCTAACCCTGTGCTCTACCTGTCCTGGGAGTGTTTGATGGGGACAGTGTAGAGGGAGCGTTCCTCTGTATCTAACCCCGTGCTGTACTTGTCCTGGGAGTATTTGATGGGAAAGTGTAGAGAGAGCTTTACTCTGTATCTAACGCCGTGCTGTACCTGTCCTGGGAGTGTTTGATGGAGACAGTGTCGAGGGAGCTTTACTCTCTATCTAACCCAGTGCTGTACCTGTCCTGGGAGTGTTTGATGGGGACAGTGTAGAGCGAGCTTTGCTCTGAATCTAACCCTGTGCTGTACCTGTCCTGGGAGTGTTTGATGGGGACAGTGTAGAGGGAGCTTTACTCTGTATCTAACCCCGTGCTGTGCCTGTCCTGGGTATATTTGATGGGGACAGTGTAAAGGGAGCTTTACTCTGTGTCTAACCCCGTGCTGTACCTGTCCTGGGAGTGTTTAATGGAGACAGTGTAGAGGGAGCTTTACTCTGTATCTAACCCTGTGCTCTACCTGTCCTGGGAGTGTTTGATGGGTCAGTGTAGAGGGAGCTTTACTCTGTATCAAACCCCGTGCTGTACCTGTCCTGGGAGTGTTTGATGGGGACAGTGTAGAGGGAGCTTTACTCTGTATCTAACCCAGTGCTGTACCTGTCCTCGGAGTATTTGATGGGAAAGTGTAGAGGGAGCTTTACTCTGTATCTAACCCCGTGCTGTACCTGTCCTGGGATTGTTTGATGGAGACAGTGTAGAGGGAGCTTTACTCTGTATCTAACCCAGTGCTGTACCTGTCCTGGGAGTGTTTGATGGGGAAGTGTAGAGGGAGCTTTGCTCTGTATCTAACACCGTGCTGTACCTGTCCTGGGCATGTTTGATGGGGACAGTGTAGAGGGAGCTTCACTCTGTATCTAACCCAGTTCTGTACCTGTCCTGGGAGTATTTGATGGGAAAGTGTAGAGGGAGCTTTACCCTGTATCTAACGCCGTGCTGTACCTGTCCTGGGAGAGTTTGATGGAGACAGTGTAGAGGGAGCTTTACTCTGTATCTAACCCTGTGCTCTACCTGTCCTGCGAGTGTTTGATGGGTCAGTGTAGAGGGAGCTTTACTCTGTATCAAACCCCGTGCTGTACTTGTCCTGGGAGTGTTTGATGGGGACAGTGTAGAGCGAGCTTTACTCTGTATCTAACCCTGTGCTCTACCTGTCCTGGGAGTGTTTGATGGGGACAGTGTAGAGGGAGCTTTACTCAATATCTAACCCCGTGCTGTACCTGTCCTGGGAGTGTTTAATGGAGACAGTGTAGAGGGAGCTTTACTCTGTATCTAACCCCGTGCTGTACCTGTCCTGGGAGTGTTTGATGGGGACATTGTAGAGGGAGCTTTACTCTGTGTCTAACCCCGTGCTGTACCTGTTTGGGAGTGTTTGATGGGGACAGTGTAGAGGGAGATTTACTCTGTATCTAACCCCGTGCTGTACCTGACCTGGGTGTGTTTGATGGGGACAGTGTAGAGGGAGCTTTACTCTGTATCTAACCCCGTGCTGTACCTGTCCTGGGAGAGTTTGATGGGGACAGTGTAGAGGGAGCTTTACTCTGTATATAGTCCCGTGCTGTACCTGTCCTGGGAGTGTTTGATGGGGAAAGTGTAGAGGGAGCTTTACTCGGTATCTAACCCCGAGCTGTACCTGTCCTGGGAGTGTTTGATGGAAACAGTGTACAGGGAGATTTACTCTGTATCTAACCCCGTGCTGTACCTGTCCTGGGAGTGTTTGATGGGGACAGTGTAGAGGGAGATTTACTCTGTATCGAACCCGGTGCTGTAACTGTCCTGGGAGTGTTTGATGGGGGACAGTGTAGAGGCAGCTTCACTCTATATCTAACCCCGTGCTGTACCTGTCCTGGAGTGTTTGATGGGGACAGTGCAGAGAGAGCTTTACTCTGTAAGTAACCCTGTGCTGTACCTGTCCTGGGAGTGTTTGATGGGGACTGCCTGGAGGGAGCTTTACTCTGTATCTAACCCCGTGTTGGACCTGTCCTGGTATGTTTGATGGGGACAGTGTAGAGGGAGCTTTACTCTGTATCTAACCCCGTGCTGTACCTGTCCTGGGAGTGTTTGATGGGGACAGTGTGGAGGGAGCTTTACTCTGTATCTAACCCCGTGATGTATCTGTCCTCGCAGTGTTTGATGGGGACAGTGTAGAGGGAGCTAAACTCTGTATCTAAGCCCGTGCTCTACCTGTCCTGGGAATGTTTGATGGGGACAGTATAGAGGGAGTTTTACTCTGTATCTAACCCCGTGCTGTACCTGTTCTGGGAGTGTTTGATGGGGACAGTGTAGAGGTTGCTTTACTCTGTATCTAACCCCGTGCTCTACCTGTCCTGGGAGTGTTTGATGGGGACAGTGTGGAGGGAGCTTTACTCTGTATCTAACCCCATGCTGTACCTGTCCCGGGAGTGTTTGATGGGTCTGTGTAGAGGGAGCTTTACTCTGTATCAAACCCCGTGCTGTACCTGTCCTGGGAGTGTTTGATGGGGACAGTGTAGAGGGAGCTTTACTCTGTATCTAACCCCGTGCTGTACCTGTCCTCAGAGTGTTTGATGCGGACAGTGTCGACGGAGTTTTACTCTGTATCTAATCCCGTGCTGTACCTATCCTGCGAGTCTTTGACGGGGTCAATATAGAGGGAGCTTTACTCTGTATCTAACCCCATGCAGTATCTGTCCTGGCAGTGTTTGATGGGGACAGTGTAGAGGGAGCTTTACTCTGTATCTAACCCTGTGCTGTACCTGTCCTGAAAGTGTTTGATGGGAACAGCGTAGAGGGAGCTTTACTCTGTATCTAAGCCAGTGCTGTACCTGTCCTGGGAGTGTTTCATGGGGACAGTGTAGAGGGAGCTTTACTCTGTATCTAACCCCGTGCTGTACCTGTCCTGGGAGTGCTTGATGGGGACAGTGTAGAGGGTGCTTTACTCTGTATCTAACCGCGTGCTGTACCTGTCCTGGGAGTGGTTGATGGGGACAGTGTAGAGGGAGCTTTACTCTGTATCTAAACCCGTGCTGTACCTGTCCTGGGAGTGTTTCATGGGGACAGTGTAGAGGGAGCTTTACTCTGTATCTAACCCCGTGCTGTACCTGTCCTGGGAGTGCTTGATGGGGACAGTGTAGAGGGTGCTTTACTCTGTATCTAACCGCGTGCTGTACCTGTCCTGGGAGTGTTTGATGGGGACAGTGTAGAGGGAGCTTTACTCTATATCTTACCCCGTGCTGTACCTGTCCTGGGAGTGTTTGATGGGGACAGTGTAGAGGAAACTTTAGTCTGTATCTAACCCCGTGCTGTACCTGTCCTGGGAGTGTTTGTTGGGTACAGTGTAGAGGGAGCTTTACTCTGTATCAAATCCCGTGCTGTACCTGTCCTGGGAGTATTTGATGCGGACAGTGTCGACTGAGTTTTAGTCTGTATCTAACCCCGTGCTGTACCTGTACTGCGAGTGTTTGACGGGGACAGTGTAGAGGGAGATTTATTCTGTATCTAACTCCATGCTGTATCTGTCCTGGCAGTGTTTGGTGGGGACAGTGTAGAGGGAGCTTAACTCTGTATCTAACCCCGTGGTGTACCTGTCCTGGGAGTGTTTGATGGGGACAGTGTAGAGGGAGCTTTACTCTGTATCTAACCCCGTGCTGTACCTGTCCTGTGAGTGTTTGATGAGGACTGTGTAGAGGGAGCTTTACTCTGTATCTAGCGCCGTGCTGTACCTGTCCTGGGAGTGTTTGATGGGGTACAGTGTTGAGGGAGTTTTACTCTGTATCTAACTCCGTGCTGTATCTGTCCTGGGAGTGTTTGATGGGGACAGTGTAGAGGGAGCTTTACTCTGTATCTAACCCCGTGCTGTACCTGTCCTGGGAGTGTTTGATGGGGACAGTTTAGAGGGAGCTTTACTCTGTATCTAACCCTGTGCTCTACCTGTACTGGGAGTGTTTGATGGAGACAGTGTAGAGGGAGCTTTACTCTGTATCTAACCCCGTGCTGTACCTGTCCTGGGAGTATTTGATGGGAAAGTATAGAGGTTGCTTTATTCTGTATCTAACGCCGTGCTGTACCTGTCCTGGGAGTGTTTGATGGGGACAGTGTAGAGGGAGCTTTCCTCTGTATCTAACCCCGTGCTGTACTTGTCCTGGGAGTATTTGATGGGAAAGTGTAGAGAGAGCTTTACTCTGTATCTAACGCCATGCTGTACCTGTCCTGGGAGTGTTTGATGGAGACAGTGTAGAGGGAGCTTTACTCTGTATCTAACCCAGTGCTGTGCCTGTCCTGGGAGTGTTTGATGGGGACAGTGTAGAGGGAGCTTTGCTCTGTATCTAACCCCATGCTGTACCTGTCCTGGGAGTGTTTGATGGGGACAGTGTAGAGGGAGCTTTACTCTGTATCTAACCCAGTGCTGTACCTGTCCTGGGAGTATTTGATGGGAAAGTGTAGAGGGAGCTTTACTCTGTATCTAACCCCGTGCTGTGCCTGTCCTGGGTATATTTGATGGGGACAGTGTAAAGGGAGCTTTACTCTGTGTCTAAACCCGTGCTGTACCTGTCCTGGGAGTGTTTGATGGAGACAGTGTAGAGGGAGCTTTACTCTGTATCTAACCCTGTGCTCTACCTGTCCTGGGAGTGTTTGATGGGTCAGTGTAGAGGGAGCTTTACTCTGTATCAAACCCCGTGCTGTACCTGTCCTGGGAGTGTTTGATGGGGACAGTGTAGAGGGAGCTTTACTCTGTATCTAACCCAGTGCTGTACATGTCCTCGGAGTATTTGATGGGAAAGTGTAGAGGGAGCTTTACTCTGTATCTAACCCCGTGCTGTACCTGTCTTGGGAGTGTTTGATGGAGACAGTGTAGAGGGAGCTTTACTCTGTATCTAACCCTGTGCTCTACCTGTCCTGGGAGTGTTTGATGGGGACAGTGTAGAGGGAGCTTTCCTCTGTATCTAACCCCGTGCTGTACTTGTCCTGGGAGTATTTGATGTGAAAGTGTAGAGGGAGCTTTACTCTGTATCTAACGCCGTGCTGTACCTGTCCTGGGATTGTTTGATGGAGACAGTGTAGAGGGAGCTTTACTCTGTATCTAACCCAGTGCTGTACCTGTCCTGGGAGTATTTGATGGGAAAGTGTAGAGGGAGCTTTACCCTGTGTCTAACGCCGTGCTGTACCTGTCCTGGGAGAGTTTGATGGAGACAGTGTAGAGGGAGCTTTACTCTGTATCTAACCCTGTGCTCTACCTGTCCTGCGAGTGTTTGATGGGTCAGTGTAGAGGGAGCTTTACTCTGTATCAAACCCCGTGCTGTACTTGTCCTGGGAGTGTTTGATGGGGACAGTGTAGAGCGAGCTTTACTCTGTATCTAACCCTGTGCTCTACCTGTCCTGGGAGTGTTTGATGGGGACAGTGTAGAGGGAGCTTTACTCTGTATCTAACCCCGTGCTGTACCTGTCCTGGGAGTGTTTGATGGGGACAGTGTAGAGGGAGCTTTACTCTGTGTCTAACCCCGTGCTGTACCTGTTTGGGAGTGTTTGATGGGGACAGTGTAGAGGGAGCTTTACTCTGTATCTAACCCCGTGCTGTACCTGTCCTGGGTGTGTTTGATGGGGACAGTGTAGAGGGAGCTTTACTCTGTATCTAACCCCGTGCTGTACCTGTCCTGGGAGAGTTTGATGGGGACAGTGTAGAGGGAGCTTTACTCTGTATATAGTCCCGTGCTGTACCTGTCCTGGGAGTGTTTGATGGGGAAAGTGTAGAGGGAGCTTTACTCCGTATCTAACCCCGAGCTGTACCTGTCCTGGGAGTGTTTGATGGAAACAGTGTAGAGGGAGATTTACTCTGTATCGAACCCGGTGGTGTAACTGTCCTGGGAGTGTTTGATGGGGGACAGTGTAGAGGCAGCTTCACTCTATATCTAACCCCGTGCTGTACCTGTCCTGGAGTGTTTGATGGGGACAGTGCAGAGAGAGCTTTACTCTGTAAGTAACCCTGTGCTGTACCTGTCCTGGGAGTGTTTGATGGGGACTGCCTGGAGGGAGCTTTACTCTGTATCTAACCCCGTGTTGGACCTGTCCTGGTATGTTTGATGGGGACAGTGTACAGGGAGCTTTACTCTGTATCTAACCCCATGCTGTACCTGTCATGGGAGTGTTTGATGGGGACAGTGTAGAGGGAGCTTTACTCTGTATCTATCCCCGTGCTGTACCTGTCCTGGGAATGTTTGATGGGGACAGTGTAGAGGGAGCTTTACTCTGTATCTAACCCCATGCTGTACCTGTCATGGGAGTGTTTGATGGGGACAGTGTAGAGGGAGCTTTACTCTGTATCTAACCCCATGCTGTACCTGTCCTGGGAGTGTTTGATGGGGACAGTGTAGAGGGAGCTTTACTCTGTATCTAACCCAGTGCTGTACCTGTCCTGGGAGTGTTTGATGGGGTCAGTGTAGAGGGAGCTTTACTCTGTATCTAACCCCATGCTGTACCTGTCCTGGGAGTTTTTGATGGGGACAGTGAAGACGGAGCTTTACTCTGTATCTAACCCCGTGCTGTACCTGTCATGGGTGTGTTTGATGGGTCAGTGTAGCGGGAGCTTTACTCTGTGTCTAACCCTGTGCTCTAACTGTCCTGGGAGTGTTTGATGGAGACAGAGTAGAGGGAGCTTTACTCTGTATCTAACACCCAGCTGTACCTGTCCTGGGAGTGTTTGATGGGGACAGTGTAGAGGGAGCTTCACTCTGTATCTAACCCCGTGCTGTACCTGTCCTGGGAGTGTTTGATGGGGACAGTGTAGAGGGAACTTTACTCAGTATCTAACCCCGTGCTGTACCTGTCCTGGGAGTGTTTGATGGGGACAGTGTAGAGAGAGCTTTACTCAGTATGTAACCCCGTGCTGTACCTGTCCTGGGAGTGTTTGATGGGGACAGTGTAGAGGGAACTTTACTCAGTATCTAACCCCGTGCTGTACCTGTCTTGGGAGTGTTTGATGGGGACAGTGTAGAGGGAGCTTCACTCTGTATCTAATCCTGTGCTGTACCTATCCTGGGAGTGTTTGATGGAGACAGTGTAGAGGGAGCTTGACTCTGTATCTAACGCCGTGCTGTATCTGTCCTGGGAGTGTTTGATGGGGACAATGTAGAGGGAGCTTTACTCTGTATCTAACCCCGTGCTGTACCTGTCCTGGGAGTGTTTGATGGGGACAGTGTAGAGGGAACTTTACTCAGTATCTAACCCCGTGCTGTACCTGTCCTGGGAGTGTTTGATGGGGACAGTGTAGAGGGAGCTTTACTCTGCATCAAACCCCGTGCTGTACCTGTCCTGGGAGTATTTGATGGGAAAGTGTAGAGGTTGCTTTATTCTGTATCTAACGCCGTGCTGTACCTGTCCTGGGAGTGTTTGATGGAGACAGTGTAGAGGAAGCTTTACTCTGTATCAAACCCTGTGCTCTACCTGTCCTGGGAGTGTTTGATGGAGACAGTGTAGAGGGAGCTTTCCTCTGTATCTAACCCCGTGCTGTACTTGTCCTGGGAGTATTTGATGGGAAAGTGTAGAGGGAGCTTTAGTCTGTATCTAACCCCGTGCTGTACCTGTCCTGGGAGTGTTTGATGGGGACAGTGTAGAGGGAGCATTACTCTGTATATAAGCCTGTGCTCTACCTGTCCTGGGAGTGTTTGATGGAGACAGTGTAGAGGGAGCTTTACTCTGTATCTAACCCCGTGCTGTACTTGTCCTGGGAGTATTTGATGGGAAAGTGTAGAGAGAGCTTTACTCTGTATCTAACCCCGTGCTTTACCTGTCCTGGGAGTGTTTGATGGGGACAGTGTGGAGGGAGCTTTACTCTGTATCTAACCCCGTGCTGCACCAGTCCTGGGAGTGTTTGATGGGGACAGTGTAGAGGGAGCTAAACTCTGTATCTAAGCCCGTGCTCTACCTGTCCTGGGAATGTTTGATGGGGACAGTATAGAGGGAGTTTTACTCTGTATCTAACCCCGTGCTGTACCTGTTCTGGGAGTGTTTGATGGGGACAGTGTAGAGGTTGCTTTACTCTGTATCTAACCCCGTGCTCTACCTGTCCTGGGAGTGTTTGATGGGGACAGTGTGGAGGGAGCTTTACTCTGTATCTAACCCCATGCTGTACCTGTCCCGGGAGTGTTTGATGGGTCTGTGTAGAGGGAGCTTTACTCTGTATCAAACCCCGTGCTGTACCTGTCCTGGGAGTGTTTGATGGGGACAGTGTAGAGGGAGCTTTACTCTGTATCTAACCCCGTGCTGTACCTGTCCTCAGAGTGTTTGATGCGGACAGTGTCGACGGAGTTTTACTCTGTATCTAATCCCGTGCTGTACCTATCCTGCGAGTCTTTGACGGGGTCAATGTAGAGGGAGCTTTACTCTGTATCTAACCCCATGCAGTATCTGTCCTGGCAGTGTTTGATGGGGACAGTGTAGAGGGAGCTTTACTCTGTATCTAACCCTGTGCTGTACCTGTCCTGGAAGTGTTTGATGGGAACAGCGTAGAGGGAGCTTTACTCTGTATCTAAGCCAGTGCTGTACCTGTCCTGGGAGTGTTTCATGGGGACAGTGTAGAGGGAGCTTTACTCTGTATCTAACCCCGTGCTGTACCTGTCCTGGGAGTGCTTGATGGGGACAGTGTAGAGGGTGCTTTACTCTGTATCTAACCGCGTGCTGTACCTGTCCTGGGAGTGGTTGATGGGGACAGTGTAGAGGGAGCTTTACTCTGTATCTAAACCCGTGCTGTACCTGTCCTGGGAGTGTTTCATGGGGACAGTGTAGAGGGAGCTTTACTCTGTATCTAACCCCGTGCTGTACCTGTCCTGGGAGTGCTTGATGGGGACAGTGTAGAGGGTGCTTTACTCTGTATCTAACCGCGTGCTGTACCTGTCCTGGGAGTGTTTGATGGGGACAGTGTAGAGGGAGCTTTACTCTATATCTTACCCCGTGCTGTACCTGTCCTGGGAGTGTTTGATGGGGACAGTGTAGAGGAAACTTTAGTCTCTATCTAACCCCGTGCTGTACCTGTCCTGGGAGTGTTTGTTGGGTACAGTGTAGAGGGAGCTTTACTCTGTATCAAATCCCGTGCTGTACCTGTCCTGGGAGTATTTGATGCGGACAGTGTCGACTGAGTTTTAGTCTGTATCTAACCCCGTGCTGTACCTGTACTGCGAGTGTTTGACGGGGACAGTGTAGAGGGAGATTTATTCTGTATCTAACTCCATGCTGTATCTGTCCTGGCAGTGTTTGGTGGGGACAGTGTAGAGGGAGCTTAACTCTGTATCTAACCCCGTGGTGTACCTGTCCTGGGAGTGTTTGATGGGGACAGTGTAGAGGGAGCTTTACTCTGTATCTAACCCCGTGCTGTACCTGTCCTGTGAGTGTTTGATGAGGACTGTGTAGAGGGAGCTTTACTCTGTATCTAACGCCGTGCTGTATCTGTCCTGGGAGTGTTTGATGGGGACAGTGTAGAGGGAGCTTTACTCTGTATCTAACCCCGTGCTGTACCTGTCCTGGGAGTGTTTGATGGGGACAGTTTAGAGGGAGCTTTACTCTGTATCTAACCCTGTGCTCTACCTGTACTGGGAGTGTTTGATGGAGACAGTGTAGAGGGAGCTTTACTCTGTATCTAACCCCGTGCTGTACCTGTCCTGGGAGTATTTGATGGGAAAGTATAGAGGTTGCTTTATTCTGTATCTAACGCCGTGCTGTACCTGTCCTGGGAGTGTTTGATGGGGACAGTGTAGAGGGAGCTTTCCTCTGTATCTAACCCCGTGCTGTACTTGTCCTGGGAGTATTTGATGGGAAAGTGTAGAGAGAGCTTTACTCTGTATCTAACGCCATGCTGTACCTGTCCTGGGAGTGTTTGATGGAGACAGTGTAGAGGGAGCTTTACTCTGTATCTAACCCAGTGCTGTGCCTGTCCTGGGAGTGTTTGATGGGGACAGTGTAGAGGGAGCTTTGCTCTGTATCTAACCCCATGCTGTACCTGTCCTGGGAGTGTTTGATGGGGACAGTGTAGAGGGAGCTTTACTCTGTATCTAACCCAGTGCTGTACCTGTCCTGGGAGTATTTGATGGGAAAGTGTAGAGGGAGCTTTACTCTGTATCTAACCCCGTGCTGTGCCTGTCCTGGGTATATTTGATGGGGACAGTGTAAAGGGAGCTTTACTCTGTGTCTAAACCCGTGCTGTACCTGTCCTGGGAGTGTTTGATGGAGACAGTGTAGAGGGAGCTTTACTCTGTATCTAACCCTGTGCTCTACCTGTCCTGGGAGTGTTTGATGGGTCAGTGTAGAGGGAGCTTTACTCTGTATCAAACCCCGTGCTGTACCTGTCCTGGGAGTGTTTGATGGGGACAGTGTAGAGGGAGCTTTACTCTGTATCTAACCCAGTGCTGTACATGTCCTCGGAGTATTTGATGGGAAAGTGTAGAGGGAGCTTTACTCTGTATCTAACCCCGTGCTGTACCTGTCCTGGGAGTGTTTGATGGAGACAGTGTAGAGGGAGCTTTACTCTGTATCTAACCCTGTGCTCTACCTGTCCTGGGAGTGTTTGATGGGGACAGTGTAGAGGGAGCTTTCCTCTGTATCTAACCCCGTGCTGTACTTGTCCTGGGAGTATTTGATGGGAAAGTGTAGAGGGAGCTTTACTCTGTATCTAACCCCGCGCTGTACCTGTCCTGGGATTGTTTGATGGAGACAGTGTAGAGGGAGCTTTACTCTGTATCTAACCCAGTGCTGTACATGTCCTGGGAGTATTTGATGGGAAAGTGTAGAGGGAGCTTTACCCTGTATCTAACGCCGTGCTGTACCTGTCCTGGGAGAGTTTGATGGAGACAGTGTAGAGGGAGCTTTACTCTGTATCTAACCCTGTGCTCTACCTGTCCTGCGAGTGTTTGATGGGTCAGTGTAGAGGGAGCTTTACTCTGTATCAAACCCCGTGCTGTACTTGTCCTGGGAGTGTTTGATGGGGACAGTGTAGAGCGAGCTTTACTCTGTATCTAACCCTGTGCTCTACCTGTCCTGGGAGTGTTTGATGGGGACAGTGTAGAGGGAGCTTTACTCTGTATCTAACCCCGTGCTGTACCTGCCCTGGGAGTGTTTGATGGGGACAGTGTAGAGGGAGCTTTACTCTGTGTCTAACCCCGTGCTGTACCTGTTTGGGAGTGTTTGATGGGGACAGTGTAGAGGGAGCTTTACTCTGTATCTAACCCCGTGCTGTACCTGTCCTGGGTGTGTTTGATGGGGACAGTGTAGAGGGAGCTTTACTCTGTATCTAACCCCGTGCTGTACCTGTCCTGGGAGAGTTTGATGGGGACAGTGTAGAGGGAGCTTTACTCTGTATATAGTCCCGTGCTGTACCTGTCCTGGGAGTGTTTGATGGGGAAAGTGTAGAGGGAGCTTTACTCCGTATCTAACCCCGAGCTGTACCTGTCCTGGGAGTGTTTGATGGAAACAGTGTAGAGGGAGATTTACTCTGTATCGAACCCGGTGGTGTAACTGTCCTGGGAGTGTTTGATGGGGGACAGTGTAGAGGCAGCTTCACTCTATATCTAACCCCGTGCTGTACCTGTCCTGGAGTGTTTGATGGGGACAGTGCAGAGAGAGCTTTACTCTGTAAGTAACCCTGTGCTGTACCTGTCCTGGGAGTGTTTGATGGGGACTGCCTGGAGGGAGCTTTACTCTGTATCTAACCCCGTGTTGGACCTGTCCTGGTATGTTTGATGGGGACAGTGTACAGGGAGCTTTACTCTGTATCTAACCCCATGCTGTACCTGTCATGGGAGTGTTTGATGGGGACAGTGTAGAGGGAGCTTTACTCTGTATCTATCCCCGTGCTGTACCTGTCCTGGGAATGTTTGATGGGGACAGTGTAGAGGGAGCTTTACTCTGTATCTAACCCCATGCTGTACCTGTCATGGGAGTGTTTGATGGGGACAGTGTAGAGGGAGCTTTACTCTGTATCTAACCCCATGCTGTACCTGTCCTGGGAGTGTTTGATGGGGACAGTGTAGAGGGAGCTTTACTCTGTATCTAACCCAGTGCTGTACCTGTCCTGGGAGTGTTTGATGGGGTCAGTGTAGAGGGAGCTTTACTCTGTATCTAACCCCATGCTGTACCTGTCCTGGGAGTTTTTGATGGGGACAGTGAAGACGGAGCTTTACTCTGTATCTAACCCCGTGCTGTACCTGTCATGGGTGTGTTTGATGGGTCAGTGTAGCGGGAGCTTTACTCTGTGTCTAACCCTGTGCTCTAACTGTCCTGGGAGTGTTTGATGGAGACAGAGTAGAGGGAGCTTTACTCTGTATCTAACACCCAGCTGTACCTGTCCTGGGAGTGTTTGATGGGGACAGTGTAGAGGGAGCTTCACTCTGTATCTAACCCCGTGCTGTACCTGTCCTGGGAGTGTTTGATGGGGACAGTGTAGAGGGAACTTTACTCAGTATCTAACCCCGTGCTGTACCTGTCCTGGGAGTGTTTGATGGGGACAGTGTAGAGGGAGCTTCACTCTGTATCTAATCCTGTGCTGTACCTATCCTGGGAGTGTTTGATGGAGACAGTGTAGAGGGAGCTTGACTCTGTATCTAACGCCGTGCTGTATCTGTCCTGGGAGTGTTTGATGGGGACAATGTAGAGGGAGCTTTACTCTGTATCTAACCCCGTGTTGTACCTGTCCTGGGAGTGTTTGATGGGGACAGTGTAGAGGGAACTTTACTCAGTATCTAACCCCGTGCTGTACCTGTCCTGGGAGTGTTTGATGGGGACAGTGTAGAGGGAGCTTTACTCTGCATCAAACCCCGTGCTGTACCTGTCCTGGGAGTATTTGATGGGAAAGTGTAGAGGTTGCTTTATTCTGTATCTAACGCCGTGCTGTACCTGTCCTGGGAGTGTTTGATGGAGACAGTGTAGAGGAAGCTTTACTCTGTATCAAACCCTGTGCTCTACCTGTCCTGGGAGTGTTTGATGGAGACAGTGTAGAGGGAGCTTTCCTCTGTATCTAACCCCGTGCTGTACTTGTCCTGGGAGTATTTGATGGGAAAGTGTAGAGGGAGCTTTAGTCTGTATCTAACCCCGTGCTGTACCTGTCCTGGGAGTGTTTGATGGGGACAGTGTAGAGGGAGCATTACTCTGTATATAAGCCTGTGCTCTACCTGTCCTGGGAGTGTTTGATGGAGACAGTGTAGAGGGAGCTTTACTCTGTATCTAACCCCGTGCTGTACTTGTCCTGGGAGTATTTGATGGGAAAGTGTAGAGAGAGCTTTACTCTGTATCTAACGCCGTGCTGTACCTGTCCTGGGAGTGTTTGATGGAGACAGTGTAGAGGGAGCTTTACTCTGTATCTAACCCTGTGCTCTATCTGTCCTGGGAGTGTTTGATGGGGTCAGTGTAGACGGAGCTTTCCTCTGTATCTAAACCCGTGCTGTACTTGTCCTGGGAGTATTTGATGGGAAAGTGTAGAGAGAGCTTTACCCTGTATCTAACGCCGTGCTGTACCTGTCCTGCGAGTGTTTGATGGAGACAGTGTAGAGGGAGCTTTACTCTGTATCTAACCCAGTGCTGTACCTGTCCTGGGAGTGTTTGATGGGGACAGTGTAGAGGGAGCTTTGCTCTGTATCTAACCCCGTGCTGTACCTGTCCTGGGAGTGTTTGATGGGGACAGTGTAGAGGGAGCTTTACTCTGTATCTAACCCAGTGCTGTGCCTGTCCTGGGAGTGTTTGATGGAGACAGTGTAGAGGGAGCTTTACTCTGTGTCTAACCCCATGCTGTACCTGTCCTGGGAGTGTTTGATGCAGACAGTGTAGAGGGAGCTTTACTCCGTATCTAACCCTGTGCTCGACCTGTCCTGGGAGTGTTTGATGCGTCAGTGTAGACGGAGCTGTACTCTGTATCAAACCCCGTGCTGTACCTGTCCTGGGAGTGTTTGATGGGGACAGTGTAGAGGGAGCTTTACTCTGTATCTACCCCGTGCTGTACCTGTCCTGGGAGTGTTTGATGGGGACAGTGTGGAGGGAGCTTTACTCTTTATCTAACCACGTGCTGTACCTGTCCTGGGAGTGTTTGATGGTGACAGTGTAGAGGGAGCTTTACTCTGTATCTAACCCCGTGCTGTACCTGTCCTGGGAGTGTTTGATGGGGACAGTGTAGAGGGAGCTTTACTCTGTATCTAACCCCGTGCTGTACCTGTCCTGGGAGTGTTTGATGGGAACAGTGTAGAGGGAGCTTTACTCTGTATCTAAGCAAGTGCTGTACCTGTCCTGGGAGTGTTTGATGGGGACAGTGTAGAGGGAGCTTTACTCTGTATCTAAACCCGTGCTGTACCTGTCCTGGGAGTGTTTCATGGGGACAGTGTAGAGGGAGCTTTACTCTGTATCTAACCCCTTGCTGGACCTGTCCTGGGAGTGTTTGATGGGGACAGTGTAGACGGAGCTTTACTCTGTATCTAACCCCGTGCTGTAGCTGTCCTGGGAGTGTTTGATGGTGACAGTGTAGAGGGAGCTTTACTCTGTATCTAACCCCGTGCTGTACCTGTCCTGGGAGTGTTTGAAGGGGTACAGTTTAGAGGGAGCTTTACTCTGTATCTAACCCCGTGCTGTACCTGTCCTGGGAGTGTTTGATGGGGACAGTGTAGAGGGAGATTTACTCTGTATCTAACCCCGTGCTGTACCTGTCCTGGGAGTGTTTGATGGAGATAGTGTAGAGGGAGTTTTACTCTGTATCTAACCCCGTGCTGTACATTTCCTGGGAGTGTTTGATGGGGACAGTGTAGAGGGAGCTTGACTCTGTATCTAACCCCGTGCTGTACCTGTCCTGGGAGTGTTTAATGGGGACAGTGTAGAGGGAGTTTACTCTGTATCTAACCCCGTGCTGTACCTGTCCTGGGAGTGTTTGATGGGGACAGTGTAGAGGGAGCTTTACTCTGTATCTAACCCTGTGCTGTACTTGTCCTGGGAGTATTTGATGGGAAAGCGTAGAGGGAGCTTTACTCTGCATCTAACCCCGTGCTGTACCTGTCCTGGGAGTGTTTGATGGGGACAGTGTAGAGGGAGATTTACTCTGTATCTAACCCCGTATTGTTCCTGTCCTTGGAGTGATTGATGGAGGCAGTGTAGAGGGAGCTTTACTCTGTATATAACCCCGTGCTGTACTTGTCCTGGGAGTATTTGATGGGAAAGTGTAGAGAGAGCTTTACTCTGTATCTAACGCCGTGCTGTACCTGTCCTCGGAGTGTTTGATGGAGACAGTGTAGAGGGAGCTTTACTCTGTATCTAACCCAGTGCTGTACCTGCCCTGGGAGTGTTTGATGGGGACAGTGTAGAGGGAGCTTTGCTCTGTATCTAACCCCGTGCTGTACCTGTCCTGGGAGTGTTTGATGGGGACAGTGTAGAGGGAGCTTTACTCTGTATCTAACCCAGTGCTGTACCTGTCCTGGGAGTATTTGATGGGAAAGTGTAGAGGGAGCTTTACTCTGTATCTAACGCCATGCTGTACCTGTCCTGGGAGTGTTTGATGGAGACAGTGTAGAGGGAGATTTACTCTGTATCTAACCCTGTGCTCTATCTGCCCTGGGAGTGTTTGATGGGGACAGTGTAGAGGGAGCTTTCCTCTGTATCTAAACCCGTGCTGTACTTGTCCTGGGAGTATTTGATGGGAAAGTGTAGAGAGAGCTTTACTCTGTATCTAACCCCCGTGCTGTATCTGTCCTGGGAGTGTTTGATGGGTCAGTGTAGAGGGAGCTTTACTCTGTATCTAACCCCGTGCTGTACATGTCCTGGGAGTGTTTAATGGGTCAGTGTAGAGGGAGCTTTACTCTGTATCTAACCCCGTGCTGTACCTGTCCTGGGTGTGTTTGATGGGGACAGTGTAGAGGGAGTTTACTCTGTATCTAACGCCATGCTGTACCTGTCCTGCGAGTGTTTGATGGAGACAGTGTAGAGGGAGCTTCACTCTGTATCTAACCCAGTGCTGTACCTGTCCTGGGAGTGTTTGATGGGGACAGTGTAGAGGGAGCTTTACTCTGTATCTAACCCAGTGCTGTGCCTGTCCTGGGTATATTTGACGGGGACAGTGTAAAGGGAGCTTTACTCTGAGTCTAACCCCGTGCTGTACCTGTCCTGGGAGTGTTTGATGGCGACAGTGTAGAGGGAGCTTTACTCCGTATCTAACCCTGTGCTCTACCTGTCCTGGGAGTGTTTGATGGGTCAGTGTAGAGGGAGCTTCACTCTGTATCAAGCCCCGTGCTGTACCTGTCCTGGGAGTGTTTGATGGGGACAGTGTAGAGGGAGCTTTACTCTGTATCTACCCCGTGCTGTACCTGTCCTGGGAGTGTTTGATGGGGACAGTGTAGAGGGAGCTTTACTCTGTATCTAACCCCGTGCTGTACCTGTCCTGGGAGTGTTTGAAGGGGACAGTGTGGAGGGAGCTTTACTCTGTATCTAACCCCGTGCTGTACCTGTCCTGGGAGTGTTTGATGGTGACAGTGTCGAGGGAGCTTTACTCTGTATCTAACCCCGTGCTGTACCTGTCCTGGGAGTGTTTGATGGGGACAGTGTGGAGGGAGCTTTACTCTGTATCTAACCCCGTGTTGTACCTGTCCTGGGAGTGTTTGATGGGGACAGTGTGGAGGGAGCTTTACTCTGTATCTAACCCCGTGTTGTAGCTGTCCTGGGAGTGTTTGATGGGGACAGTGTGGAGGGAGCTTTACTCTTTATCTAACCCCGTGCTGTACCTGTCCTGGGAGTGTTTGATGGGGACAGTGTAGAGGGAGCTTTACTCTGTATCTAACCCCGTGCTGTACCTGTCCTGGGAGTGTTTGATGGTGACAGTTTAGAGGGAGCTTTACTCTGTATCTAACCCCGTGCTGTACCTGTCCTGGGAGTGTTTGATGGGGTACAGTGTAGAGGGAGCTTTACTCTGTATTTAACCCCGTGCTGTACCTGTCCTGGGAGTGTTTGATGGGGTACAGTGTAGAGGGAGCTTTACTCTGTATCTAAACCCGTGTTGTACCTGTCCTGGGAGTGTTTGATGGATATAGTGTAGAGGGAGTTTTACTCTGTATCTAACCCCGTGCTGTACCTTTCCTGGGAGTGTTTGATGGGGACAGTGTAGAGGGAGCTTTACTCTGTATCTAACCCCGTGCTGTACCTGTCCTGGGAGTGTTTGATGGGGACAGTGTAGAGGGAGCTTTACTCTGTATCTAACCCCGTGCTGTACCTGTCCTGGGAGTGTTTGATGGGGACAGTGTAGAGGGAGCTTTACTCTGTATCTAACCCTGTGCTGTACCTGTCCTGGGAGTGTTTGATGGGGACAGTGTAGAGCGAGCTTTACGCTATGTCTAACCCCGTGCTGTACCTGTCCAGGGAGCGTTTGATGGGGATAGTGTGGAGGGAGCTTTACTCTGTATCTTATCCCGTGCTGTACCTGACCTGGGAGTGTTTGATGGGGAAAGTGTAGAGGGAGCTTTAGTCTGTATCTAACCCCGTGCTGTACCTGTTCTTGGGGTGTTTGATGGGGACAGTGTAGAGGGTGCTTTACTCTGTATCTAACCCCGTGCTGTACCTGTCCTGGGAGTGCTTGATGGGGACAGTGTAGAGGGAGCTTTACTCTGTATCTAACCCCGTGCTGTACCTGTCCTGGGAGTGTTTGATGGGGACAGTGTAGAGGGAGCTTTACTCTGTATCTTACCCCGTGCTGTACCTGTCCTGGGAGTGTTTGATGGGGTACAGTGTAGAGGGAGCTTTACTCTGTATTTAACCCCGTGCTGTATCTGTCCTGGGAGTGTTTGATGGGGTACAGTGTAGAGGGGGCTTTACTCTGTATCTAAACCCGTGTTGTACCTGTCCTGGGAGTGTTTGATGGAGATAGTGTAGAGGGAGTTTTACTCTGTATCTAACCCCGTGCTGTACCTTTCCTGGGAGTGTTTGATGGGGACAGTGTAGAGGGAGCTTTACTCTGTATCTAACCCCATGCTGTACCTGTCCTGGGAGTGTTTGATGGGGACAGTGTAGAGGGAGCTTTACTCTGTATCTACCCCGTGCTGTACCTGTCCTGGGAGTGTTTGATGGGGACAGTGTAGAGGGAGGTTTACTCTGTATCTAACCCCGTGCTGTACCTGTCCTGGGAGTGTTTGAAGGGGACAGTGTGGAGGGAGCTTTACTCTGTATCTAACCCCGTGCTGTACCTGTCCTGGGAGTGTTTGATGGTGACAGTGTAGAGGGAGCTTTACTCTGTATCTAACCCCGTGCTGTACCTGTCCTGGGAGTGTTTGATGGGGACAGTGTGGAGGGAGCTTTACTCTGTATCTAACCCCGTGTTGTACCTGTCCTGGGAGTGTTTGATGGGGACAGTGTGGAGGGAGCTTTACTCTGTATCTAACCCCGTGTTGTACCTGTCCTGGGAGTGTTTGATGGGGACAGTGTGGAGGGAGCTTTACTCTGTATCTAACCCCGTGTTGTACCTGTCCTGGGAGTGTTTGATGGGGACAGTGTGGAGGGAGCTTTACTCTTTATCTAACCCCGTGCTGTACCTGTCCTGGGAGTGTTTGATGGGGACAGTGTAGAGGGAGCTTTACTCTGTATCTAACCCCGTGCTGTACCTGTCCTGGGAGTGTTTGATGGTGACAGTTTAGAGGGAGCTTTACTCTGTATCTAACCCCGTGCTGTACCTGTCCTGGGAGTGTTTGATGGGGTACAGTGTAGAGGGAGCTTTACTCTGTATTTAACCCCGTGCTGTACCTGTCCTGGGAGTGTTTGATGGGGTACAGTGTAGAGGGAGCTTTACTCTGTATCTAAACCCGTGTTGTACCTGTCCTGGGAGTGTTTGATGGAGATAGTGTAGAGGGAGTTTTACTCTGTATCTAACCCCGTGCTGTACCTTTCCTGGGAGTGTTTGATGGGGACAGTGTAGAGGGAGCTTTACTCTGTATCTAACCCCGTGCTGTACCTGTCCTGGGAGTGTTTGATGGGGACAGTGTAGAGGGAGCTTTACTCTGTATCTAACCCCGTGCTGTACCTGTCCTGGGAGTGTTTGATGGGGACAGTGTAGAGGGAGCTTTACTCTGTATCTAACCCTGTGCTGTACCTGTCCTGGGAGTGTTTGATGGGGACAGTGTAGAGCGAGCTTTACGCTATGTCTAACCCCGTGCTGTACCTGTCCAGGGAGCGTTTGATGGGGACAGTGTAGAGGGAGCTTTACTCTGTATTTAACCCCGTGCTGTACCTGTCCTGGGAGTGTTTGATGGGGTACAGTGTAGAGGGAGCTTTACTCTGTATCTAAACCCGTGTTGTACCTGTCCTGGGAGTGTTTGATGGAGATAGTGTAGAGGGAGTTTTACTCTGTATCTAACCCCGTGCTGTACCTTTCCTGGGAGTGTTTGATGGGGACAGTGTAGAGGGAGCTTTACTCTGTATCTAACCCCATGCTGTACCTGTCCTGGGAGTGTTTGATGGGGACAGTGTTGAGGGAGCTTTACTCTGTATCTAACCCCGTGCTGTACCTGTCCTGGGAGTGTTTGATGGGGACAGTGTAGAGGGAGCTTTACTCTGTATCTAACCCCGTGCTGTACCTGTCCTGGGAGTGTTTGATGGGGACAGTGTAGAGGGAGCTTTACTCTGTATCTAACCCTGTGCTGTACCTGTCCTGGGAGTGTTTGATGGGGACAGTGGAGAGCGAGCTTTACGCTTTGTCTAACCCCGTGCTGTACCTGTCCAGGGAGCGTTTGATGGGGATAGTGTGGAGGGAGCTTTACTCTGTATCTTATCCCGTGCTGTACCTGTCCTGGGAGTGTTTGATGGGGAAAGTGTAGAGGGAGCTTTACTCTGTATCTAACCCCGTGCTGTACCTGTCCTTGGGGTGTTTGATGGGGACAGTGTAGAGGGTGCTTTACTCTGTATCTAACCCTGTGCTGTACCTGTCCTGGGAGTTCTTGATGGGGACAGTGTAGAGGGTGCTTTACTCTGTATCTTACCCCGTGCTGTACCTGTCCTGGGAGTGTTTGATGGGGACAGTGTAGAGGAAACTTTAGTCTGTATCTAACCCCGTGCTGTACCTGTCCTGGGAGTGTTTGTTGGGTACAGTGTAGAGGGAGCTTTACTCTGTGTCTAACCCCGTGCTGTACCTGTCCTGGGAGTGTTTGATGGGGACAGTGTAGGGGGAGCTTTACTCTGTATCAAATCCCGTGCTGTACCTGTCCTGGGAGTATTTGATGCGGACAGTGTCGACTGAGTTTTAGTCTGTATCTAACCCCTTGCTGTACCTGTCCTGCGAGTGTTTGACGGGGACAGTGTAGAGGGAGATTTATTCTGTATCTAACCACATGCTGTATCTGTCCTGGCAGTGTTTGGTGGGGACAGTGTAGAGGGAGATTAACTCTGTATCTAACCGCGTGGTGTACCTGTCCTGGGAGTGTTTGATGGGGACAGTGTAGAGGGAGCTTTACTCTGTATCTGACCCCGTGCTGTACCTGTCCTGTGAGTGTTTGATGAGGACTGTGTAGAGGGAGCTTTACTCTGTATCTAACGCCGTGCTGTATCTGTCCTGGGAGTGTTTGATGGCGACAGTGTAGAGGGAGATTTACTCTGTATCTAACGCCGTGCTATACCTGTCCTGGGAGTGTTTGATGGGGACAGTGTAGAGGGAGCTTTACTCTGTATCTAGCCCCGTGCTGTACCTGTGCTGGGAGTGTTTGATGGGGACAGTGTAGAGGCAGCTTTGCTCTGTATCTAGCCCCGTGCTGTACCTGTGCTGGGAGTGTTTGATGGGGACAGTGTAGAGGGAGCTTTACTCTGTATCTAACGCCGTGCTGTACCTGTCATGGGAGTGTTTGATGGGGACAGTGTAGAGGGAGCTTTACTCTGTATCTAACCCTGTGCTGTACCTGTCCTGGGATTGTTTGATGGGGACAGTGTACAGGGAGCTTTACTCTGTATCTAACCCCGAGCTGTATCTGCCCTGGGAGTGTTTGATTGGAACAGTGTAGAGGGAGCTTTACTCTGTATCTAACCCCGTGCTGTACCTGTCCTGGGAGTGTTTGATGGGGACAGTGTAGAGGGAGCTTTACTCTGTATCTAACGCCGTGCTGTACCTGTCCTGGGAGTGTTTGATGGGGACAGTGTCGAGGGAGCTTTACTCTGTATCTAGCCCCGTGCTGTACCTGTGCTGGGAGTGTATGATGGGGACAGTGTAGAGGCAGCTTTGCTCTGTATCTAGCCCCGTGCTGTAGCTGTGCTGGGAGTGTTTGATGGGGACAGTGTAGAGGCAGCTTTACTCTGTATCTAACCCCGTGCTGTACCTGTCCTGGGAGTGTTTGATGGGGACAGTGTAGAGGGAGCTTTACTCTGTATCTAACCCCGTGCTGTACCTGTCCTGGGAGTGTTTGATGGGGACAGTGTAGAGGGAGCTTTGCTCTGTATCTAACCCCGTGCTGTACTTGTCCTGGGAGTATTTGATGGGAAAGTGTAGAGGGAGCTTTACTCTGTATCTAACGCCATGCTGTACCTGTCCTGGGAGTGTTTGATGGAGACAGTGTAGAGGGAGCTTTACTCTGTATCTAACCCAGTGCTGTACCTGTCCTGGGAGTGTTTGATGGGGACAGTGTAGAGGGAGCTTTGCTCTGTATCTAACCCCGTGCTGTACCTGTCCTGGGAGTGTTTGATGGGGACAGTGTAGAGGGAGCTTTACTCTGTATCTAACCCAGTGCTGTACCTGTCCTGGGAGTATTTGATGGGAAAGTGTAGAGGGAGCTTTACTCTGTATCTAACGCTGTGCTGTACCTGTCCTGGGAGTGTTTGATGGAGACAGTGTAGAGGGAGCTTTTCTCTGTATCTAACCCTGTGCTCTACCTGTCCTGGGAGTGTTTGATGGGGACAGTGTAGAGGGAGCTTTCCTCTGTATCTAACCCCGTGCTGTACTTGTCCTGGGAGTATTTGATGGGAAAGTGTAGAGAGAGCTTTACTCTGTATCTAACGCCGTGCTGTACCTGTCCTGGGAGTGTTTGATGGAGACAGTGTAGAGCGAGCTTTGCTCTGAATCTAACCCTGTGCTGTACCTGTCCTGGGAGTGTTTGATGGGGACAGTGTAGAGGGAGCTTAACTCTGTATCTAACCCCGTGCTGTGCCTGTCCTGGGAGTGTTTGATGGGGACAGTGTAGAGCGTGCTTTGCTCTGAATCTAACCCTGTGCTGTACCTGTCCTGGGAGTGTTTGATGGGGACACTGTAGAGGGAGCTTTACTCTGTATCTAACCACGTGCTGTGCCTGTCCTGGGTATATTTGATGGGGACAGTGTAAAGGGAGCTTTACTCTGTGTCTAACCCCGTGCTGTACCTGTCCTGGGAGTGTTTGATGGAGACAGTGTAGAGGGAGCTTTACTCTGTATCTAACCCTGTGCTCTACCTGTCCTGGGAGTGTTTGATGGGTCAGTGTAGAGGGAGCTTTACTCTGTATCAAACCCCGTGCTGTACCTGTCCTGGGAGTGTTTGATGGGGACAGTGTAGAGGGAGCTTTACTCTGTATCTACCCCGTGCTGTACCTGTCCACGGGAGTATTTGATGCGGACAGTGTCGACTGAGTTTTAGTCTGTTTCTAACCCCGTGCTGTACCTGTACTGCGAGTGTTTGACGGGGACAGTGTAGAGGGAGATTTATTCTGTATCTAACCCCATGCTGTATCTGTCCTGGCAGTGTTTGGTGGGGACAGTGTAGAGGGAGCTTTACTCTGTATCTAACCCCGTTGTGTACATGTCCTGGGAGTGTTTGATGGGGACAGTGTAGAGGGAGCTTTACTCTGTATCTAACCCCGTGCTGTACCTGTCCTGTGAGTGTTTGATGAGGACTGTGTAGAGGGAGCTTTACTCTGTATCTAACGCCGTGCTGTATCTGTCCTGGGAGTGTTTGATGGGGACAGTGTAGAGGGAGCTTTACTCTGTATCTAACCCCGTGCTGTACCTGTCCTGGGAGTGTTTGATGGGGACAGTTTAGAGGGAGCTTTACTCTGTATCTAACCCCGTGCTGTACCTGTCCTGGGAGTATTTGATGGAAAAGTATAGAGGTTGCTTTATTCTGTATCTAACGCCGTGCTTTACCTGTCCTGGGAGTGTTTGATGGAGACAGTGTAGAGTTTGCTTTACTCTGTATCAACCCTGTGCTCTACCTGTCCAGGGAGTGTTTGATGGGGACAGTGTAGAGGGAGTTTTACTCTGTATCTAACCCCGTGCTGTACCTTTCCTGGGAGTGTTTGATGGGGACAGTGTAGAGGGAGCTTTACTCTGTATCTAACCCCATGCTGTACCTGTCCTGGGAGTGTTTGATGGGGACAGTGTCGAGGGAGCTTTACTCTGTATCTAACCCCGTGCTGTACCTGTCCTGGGAGTGTTTGATGGGGACAGTGTAGAGGGAGCTTTACTCTGTATCTAACCCCGTGCTGTACCTGTCCTGGGAGTGTTTGATGGGGACAGTGTAGAGGGAGCTTTACTCTGTATCTAACCCTGTGCTGTACCTGTCCTGGGAGTGTTTGATGGGGACAGTGGAGAGCGAGCTTTACGCTTTGTCTAACCCCGTGCTGTACCTGTCCAGGGAGCGTTTGATGGGGATAGTGTGGAGGGAGCTTTACTCTGTATCTTATCCCGTGCTGTACCTGTCCTGGGAGTGTTTGATGGGGAAAGTGTAGAGGGAGCTTTACTCTGTATCTAACCCCGTGCTGTACCTGTCCTTGGGGTGTTTGATGGGGACAGTGTAGAGGGTGCTTTACTCTGTATCTAACCCTGTGCTGTACCTGTCCTGGGAGTTCTTGATGGGGACAGTGTAGAGGGTGCTTTACTCTGTATCTTACCCCGTGCTGTACCTGTCCTGGGAGTGTTTGATGGGGACAGTGTAGAGGAAACTTTAGTCTGTATCTAACCCCGTGCTGTACCTGTCCTGGGAGTGTTTGTTGGGTACAGTGTAGAGGGAGCTTTACTCTGTGTCTAACCCCGTGCTGTACCTGTCCTGGGAGTGTTTGATGGGGACAGTGTAGGGGGAGCTTTACTCTGTATCAAATCCCGTGCTGTACCTGTCCTGGGAGTATTTGATGCGGACAGTGTCGACTGAGTTTTAGTCTGTATCTAACCCCTTGCTGTACCTGTCCTGCGAGTGTTTGACGGGGACAGTGTAGAGGGAGATTTATTCTGTATCTAACCACATGCTGTATCTGTCCTGGCAGTGTTTGGTGGGGACAGTGTAGAGGGAGATTAACTCTGTATCTAACCGCGTGGTGTACCTGTCCTGGGAGTGTTTGATGGGGACAGTGTAGAGGGAGCTTTACTCTGTATCTGACCCCGTGCTGTACCTGTCCTGTGAGTGTTTGATGAGGACTGTGTAGAGGGAGCTTTACTCTGTATCTAACGCCGTGCTGTATCTGTCCTGGGAGTGTTTGATGGCGACAGTGTAGAGGGAGATTTACTCTGTATCTAACGCCGTGCTATACCTGTCCTGGGAGTGTTTGATGGGGACAGTGTAGAGGGAGCTTTACTCTGTATCTAGCCCCGTGCTGTACCTGTGCTGGGAGTGTTTGATGGGGACAGTGTAGAGGCAGCTTTGCTCTGTATCTAGCCCCGTGCTGTACCTGTGCTGGGAGTGTTTGATGGGGACAGTGTAGAGGGAGCTTTACTCTGTATCTAACGCCGTGCTGTACCTGTCATGGGAGTGTTTGATGGGGACAGTGTAGAGGGAGCTTTACTCTGTATCTAACCCTGTGCTGTACCTGTCCTGGGATTGTTTGATGGGGACAGTGTACAGGGAGCTTTACTCTGTATCTAACCCCGAGCTGTATCTGCCCTGGGAGTGTTTGATTGGAACAGTGTAGAGGGAGCTTTACTCTGTATCTAACCCCGTGCTGTACCTGTCCTGGGAGTGTTTGATGGGGACAGTGTAGAGGGAGCTTTACTCTGTATCTAACGCCGTGCTGTACCTGTCCTGGGAGTGTTTGATGGGGACAGTGTCGAGGGAGCTTTACTCTGTATCTAGCCCCGTGCTGTACCTGTGCTGGGAGTGTATGATGGGGACAGTGTAGAGGCAGCTTTGCTCTGTATCTAGCCCCGTGCTGTAGCTGTGCTGGGAGTGTTTGATGGGGACAGTGTAGAGGCAGCTTTACTCTGTATCTAACCCCGTGCTGTACCTGTCCTGGGAGTGTTTGATGGGGACAGTGTAGAGGGAGCTTTACTCTGTATCTAACCCCGTGCTGTACCTGTCCTGGGAGTGTTTGATGGGGACAGTGTAGAGGGAGCTTTGCTCTGTATCTAACCCCGTGCTGTACTTGTCCTGGGAGTATTTGATGGGAAAGTGTAGAGGGAGCTTTACTCTGTATCTAACGCCATGCTGTACCTGTCCTGGGAGTGTTTGATGGAGACAGTGTAGAGGGAGCTTTACTCTGTATCTAACCCAGTGCTGTACCTGTCCTGGGAGTGTTTGATGGGGACAGTGTAGAGGGAGCTTTGCTCTGTATCTAACCCCGTGCTGTACCTGTCCTGGGAGTGTTTGATGGGGACAGTGTAGAGGGAGCTTTACTCTGTATCTAACCCAGTGCTGTACCTGTCCTGGGAGTATTTGATGGGAAAGTGTAGAGGGAGCTTTACTCTGTATCTAACGCTGTGCTGTACCTGTCCTGGGAGTGTTTGATGGAGACAGTGTAGAGGGAGCTTTTCTCTGTATCTAACCCTGTGCTCTACCTGTCCTGGGAGTGTTTGATGGGGACAGTGTAGAGGGAGCTTTCCTCTGTATCTAACCCCGTGCTGTACTTGTCCTGGGAGTATTTGATGGGAAAGTGTAGAGAGAGCTTTACTCTGTATCTAACGCCGTGCTGTACCTGTCCTGGGAGTGTTTGATGGAGACAGTGTAGAGCGAGCTTTGCTCTGAATCTAACCCTGTGCTGTACCTGTCCTGGGAGTGTTTGATGGGGACAGTGTAGAGGGAGCTTAACTCTGTATCTAACCCCGTGCTGTGCCTGTCCTGGGAGTGTTTGATGGGGACAGTGTAGAGCGTGCTTTGCTCTGAATCTAACCCTGTGCTGTACCTGTCCTGGGAGTGTTTGATGGGGACACTGTAGAGGGAGCTTTACTCTGTATCTAACCACGTGCTGTGCCTGTCCTGGGTATATTTGATGGGGACAGTGTAAAGGGAGCTTTACTCTGTGTCTAACCCCGTGCTGTACCTGTCCTGGGAGTGTTTGATGGAGACAGTGTAGAGGGAGCTTTACTCTGTATCTAACCCTGTGCTCTACCTGTCCTGGGAGTGTTTGATGGGTCAGTGTAGAGGGAGCTTTACTCTGTATCAAACCCCGTGCTGTACCTGTCCTGGGAGTGTTTGATGGGGACAGTGTAGAGGGAGCTTTACTCTGTATCTACCCCGTGCTGTACCTGTCCACGGGAGTATTTGATGCGGACAGTGTCGACTGAGTTTTAGTCTGTTTCTAACCCCGTGCTGTACCTGTACTGCGAGTGTTTGACGGGGACAGTGTAGAGGGAGATTTATTCTGTATCTAACCCCATGCTGTATCTGTCCTGGCAGTGTTTGGTGGGGACAGTGTAGAGGGAGCTTTACTCTGTATCTAACCCCGTTGTGTACATGTCCTGGGAGTGTTTGATGGGGACAGTGTAGAGGGAGCTTTACTCTGTATCTAACCCCGTGCTGTACCTGTCCTGTGAGTGTTTGATGAGGACTGTGTAGAGGGAGCTTTACTCTGTATCTAACGCCGTGCTGTATCTGTCCTGGGAGTGTTTGATGGGGACAGTGTAGAGGGAGCTTTACTCTGTATCTAACCCCGTGCTGTACCTGTCCTGGGAGTGTTTGATGGGGACAGTTTAGAGGGAGCTTTACTCTGTATCTAACCCCGTGCTGTACCTGTCCTGGGAGTATTTGATGGAAAAGTATAGAGGTTGCTTTATTCTGTATCTAACGCCGTGCTTTACCTGTCCTGGGAGTGTTTGATGGAGACAGTGTAGAGTTTGCTTTACTCTGTATCAACCCTGTGCTCTACCTGTCCAGGGAGTGTTTGATGGGGACAGTGTAGAGGGAGCTTTCCTCTGTATCTAACCCCGTGCTGTACTTGTCCTGGGAGTATTTGACGGGAAAGTGTAGAGAGAGCTTTACTCTGTATCTAACGCCATGCTGTACCTGTCCTGGGAGTGTTTGATGGAGACAGTGTAGAGGGAGCTTTACTCTGTATCTAACCCAGTGCTGTACCTGTCCTGGGAGTGTTTGATGGGGACAGTGTAGAGGGAGCTTTGCTCTGTATCTAACCCCGTGCTGTACCTGTCCTGGGAGTGTTTGATGGGGACAGTGTAGAGGGAGCTTTACTCTGTATCTAACCCAGTGCTGTACCTGTCCTGGGAGTATTTGATGGGAAAGTGTAGAGGGAGCTTTACTCTGTATCTAACGCCGTGCTGTACCTGTCCTGGGAGTGTTTGATGGAGACAGTGTAGAGGGAGCTTTACTCTGTATCTAACCCTGTGCTCTACCTGTCCTGGGAGTGTTTGATGGGGACAGTGTAGAGGGAGCTTTCCTCTGTATCTAACCCCGTGCTGTACTTGTCCTGGGAGTATTTGATGGGAAAGTGTAGAGAGAGCTTTACTCTGTATCTAACGCCGTGCTGTACCTGTCCTGGGAGTGTTTGATGGAGACAGTGTCGAGGGAGCTTTACTCTCTATCTAACCCAGTGCTGTACATTTCCTGGGAGTGTTTGATGGAGACAGTGTAGAGGGAGCTTTACTCTGTATCTAACCCTGTGCTCTACCTGTCCTGGGAGTGTTTGATGGGTCAGTGTAGAGGGAGCTTTACTCTGTATCAAACCCCGTGCTGTACCTGTCCTGGGAGTGTTTGATGGGGACAGTGTAGAGGGAGCTTTACTCTGTATCTACCCCGTGCTGTACCTGTCCACGGGAGTGTTTGATGGGTACAGTGTGGAGGGAGCTTTACTCTTTATCTAACCCCGTGCTGTACCTGTCCTGGGAGTGTTTGATGGGGACAGTGTGGAGGGAGCTTTACTCTGTATCTAACCCCGTGCTCTAGCTGTCCTGGGAGTGTTTGATGGGGACAGTGTAGAGGGAGCTAAACTCTGTATCTAACCCCGTGCTGTACCTGTTCTGGGAGTGTTTGATGGGGACAGTGTAGAGGTTGCTTTACTCTGTATCTAACCCCGTGCTCTACCTGTCCTGGGAGTGTTTAATGGGGACAGTGTAGAGGTTGCTTTAATCTGAATCTAACCCCGTGCTCTACCTGTCCTGGGAGTGTTTGATGGGGACAGTGCAGAGGGAGCTTTACTCTGTATCTAACCCCGTGCTCTACCTGTCCTGGGAGTGTTTGATGGGGACAGTGTAGAGGGAGCTAAACTCTGTATCTAACCCCGTGCTGTACCTGTTCTGGGAGTGTTTGATGGGGACAGTGTAGAGGTTGCTTTACTCTGTATCTAACCCCGTGCTCTACCTGTCCTGGGAGTGTTTAATGGGGACAGTGTAGAGGTTGCTTTAATCTGATTCTAACCCCGTGCTCTACCTGTCCTGGGAGTGTTTGATGGGGACAGTGCAGAGGGAGCTTTACTCTGTATCTAACCCGTGCTGTACCTGTCCTGGGAGTGTTTGATGGGGACAGTGTGGAGGGAGCGTTACTCTGTATCTAACCCCGTGCTGTAACTGCCCTGGGAGTGTTTGATGGGTCTGTGTAGAGGGAGCTTTACTCTGTATCAAACCCCGTGCTGTACCTGTCCTGGGTGTGTTTGATGGGGACAGTGTAGAGGGAGCTTTACTCTGTATCTAACCCGGTGCTGTACCTGTCCTAAGAGTGTTTGATGCGGACAGTGTCGACGGAGTTTTACTCTGTATCTAATCCCGTGCTGTACCTATCCTGCGAATGTTTGACGGGGACAGTGTAGAGGGAGCTTTACTCTGTACCTAACCCCATGCTGTATCTGTCCTGGCAGTGTTTGATGGGGACAGTGTAGAGGGAGCTTTACTCTGTATCTAACCCCGTGCTGTACATGTCCTGGGAGTGTTTCTTGGGGACAGTGTAGAGGGAGCTTTCCTCTGTATCTAACCCCATGCTGTACCTGTCCTGGGAGTGTTTGATGGGGACAGTGTAGAGGGAGCTTTCCTCTGTATCTAACCCCATGCTGTATCTGTCCTGGCAGTGTTTGATGGGGACAGTGTAGAGGGAGCTTTCCTCTGTATCTAACCCCATGCTGTATCTGTCCTGGCAGTGTTTGATGGGGACAGTGTAGAGGTTGCTTTAATCTGTATCTAACCCCGTGCTCTACCTGTCCTGGGAGTGTTTGATGGGGACAGTGCAGAGGGAGCTTTACTCTGTATCTAACCCCGTGCTCTACCTGTCCTTGGAGTGTTTAATGGGGACAGTGTAGAGGTTGCTTTAATCTGTATCTAACCCCGTGCTCTACCTGTCCTGGGAATGTTTGATGGGGACAGTGCAGAGTGAGCTTTACTCTGTATCTAACCCCGTGCTGTACCTGTCCTGGGAGTGTTTGATGGGGACAGTGTGGAGGGAGCTTTACTCTGTATCTAACCCCGTGCTGTACCTGTCCTGGAAGTGTTTGATGGGAACAGTGTAGAGGGAGCTTTACTCTGTATCTAAGCCCGTGCTGTACCTGTCCTGGGAGTGTTTGATGGGGACAGTGTAGAGGGAGCTTTACTCTGTATCTAAACCCGTGCTGTACCTGTCCTGGGAGTGTTTCTTGGGGACAGTGAAGAGGGAGATTCACTCTGTATCTAAACCCGTGCTGTACCTGTCCTGGGAGTGTTTGATGGAGATAGTGTAGAGGGAGCTTTATTCTGTATCTAACCCCGTGCTGTACCTGTCCTGGGAGTGTTTGATGGGGTCAGTGTAGAGGGAGCTTTACTCTGTATCTAACCCCGTGCTGTACCTGTCCGGGGAGTGTTTGATGCGGACAGTGTAGAGCGAGCTTTACGCTGTGTCTAACCCCGTGCTGTACCTGTCCAGGGAGCGTTTGATGGGGATAGTGTAGAGGGAGCTTTACTGAGTATCTTACCCCGTGCTGTACCTGTCCTGGGAGTGTTTGATGGGGACAGTGTAGAGGGAGCTTTACTCTGTATCTAACCCCGTGCTGTACCTGTCCTGGGGGTGTTTGATGGGGACAGTGTAGAGGGTGCTTTACTCTGTATCTAAACCCGTGCTGTACCTGTCCTGGGAGTGTTTGATGGGGACAGTGTAGAGGGTGCTTTACTCTGTATCTAACCCCGTGCTGTACCTGTCCTGGGAATGTTGGATGGGGACAGTGTAGAGGTAGCTTTACTCTGTATCTTACCCCGTGCTGTACATGTCCTGGGAGTGTTTGATGGGGACAGTGTAGAGGAAACTTTTGTCTGTATCTAACCCCGTGCTGTACCTGTCCTGGGATTGTTTGTTGGGTACAGTCTAGAGGGAGCTTTCCTCTGTATCAAACCCCGTGCTGTACCTGTCCTGGGAGTATTTGATGCGGACAGTGTCGACGGAGTTTTACTCTGTATCTAACCCCGTGCTGTACCTGTCCTGGGTGTGTTTGATGGAGACAGTGCAGAGGGAGCCTTACTCTGTATCTAACGCCGTGCTGTATCTGTCCTGGGCGTGTTTGATGGGGACAGTGTAGAGGGAGCTTTACTCTGTATCTAACCCCGTCCTGTACCTGTCCTGGGAGTGTTTGATGGGGACAGTGTAGAGGGAGCTTTACTCTGTATCTAACCCCGTGCTGTACCTGTCCTGGGAGTATTTGATGGGAAAGTGTAGAGGGAGCTTTACTGTGTATCTAACCATGTGCTGTACTTGTCCTGGGAGTATTTGATGGGAAAGTGTAGAGGGAGCTTTATTCTGTATCTAACGCCGTGCTGTACCTGTCCTGGAGTGTTTGATGGGGACAGTGTAGAGGTTGCTTTATTCTGTATCTAACGCCGTGCTGTACCTGTCCTGGGAGTGTTTGATGGGGACAGTGTAGAGCGAGCTTTAGTCTGTATCTAACCCTGTGCTCTACCTGTCCTGGGAGTGTTTGATGGGGACAGTGTAGAGGGAGCTTTCCTCTGTATCTAACCCCGTGCTGTACTTGTCCTGGGAGTATTTGATGGGAAAGTGTAGAGGGAGCTTTACTCTGTATCTAACGCCGTGCTGTACCTGTCCTGGGAGTGTTTGATGGAGACAGTGTAGAGGGAGCTTTACTCTGTATCTAACCCCGTGCTCTACCTGTCCTGGGAGTGTTTGATGGGGACAGTGTAGAGGGAGCTTTCCTCTGTATCTAACCCCGTGCTGTACTTGTCCTGGGTGTGTTTGATGGGTCAGTGTAGAGGGAGCTTTACTCTGTATCTAACGCCGTGCTGTACCTGTCCTGGGAGTGTTTGATGGAGACAGTGTAGAGGGAGCTTTACTCTGTATCTAACCCCGTGCTGTACCTGTCCTGGGAGTGTTTGATGGGGACAGTGTAGAGGGAGCTTTACTCTGTATCTAACCCAGTGCTGTACCTGTCCTGGGAGTATTTGATGGGAAAGTGTAGAGGGAGCTTTACTCTGTATCTAACACCGTGCTGTACCTGTCCTGGGATAGTTTGATGGAGACAGTGTAGAGGGAGCTTTACTCTGTATCTAATGCTGTGCTCTACCTGTCCTGGGAGTGTTTAATGGGTCAGTGTAGAGGGAGCTTTACTCTGTATCAAACCCCGTGCTGTACCTGTCCTGGGAGTGTTTGATGGGGGCAGTGTAGAAGGAGCTTTACTCTGTATCTACCCCGTGCTGTACCTGTCCTGGGAGTGTTTGATGGGGACAGTGTGGAGGGAGCTTTACTCTGTATTTAAGCCCGTGCTCTACCTGTCCTGGGAATGTTTGATGGGGACAGTGTAGAGGGAGTTTTACTCTGTATCTAACCCCGTGCTGTACCTGTTCTGGGAGTGTTTGATGGGGACAGTGTAGAGGTTGCTTTACTCTGTATCTAACCCCGTGCTCTACCTGTCCTTGGAGTGTTTAATGGGGACAGTGTAGAGGTTGCTTTAATCTGTATCTAACCCCGTGCTCTACCTGTCCTGGGAGTGTTTGATGGGGACAGTGCAGAGGGAGCTTTACTCTGTATCTAACCCCGTGCTGTACCTGTCCTGGGAGTGTTTGATGGGGACAGTGTGGAGGGAGCTTTACTCTGTATCTAACCCCGTGCTGTACCTGTCCTGGGAGTGTTTGATGGGTCTGTGCAGAGGGAGTTTTACTTTGTATCAAACCCCGTGCTGTACCTGTCCTGGGAGTGTTTGATGGGGACAGTGTAGAGGGAGCTTTACTCTGTACCTAACACCGTGCTGTACCTGTCCTGGGAGTGTTTGATGGGGACAGTGTAGAGGGAGCTTTCCTCTGTATCTAACCCCGTGCTGTACTTGTCCTGGGAGTATTTGATGGGAAAGTGTAGAGGGAGCTTTACTCTGTATCTAACGCCGTGCTGTACCTGTCCTGGGAGAGTTTGATGGGGACAGTGTAGAGGGAGCTTTACTCTGTATCTAACCCAGTGCTGTACCTGTCCTGGGAGTGTTTGATGGGGACAGTGTAGAGGGAGCTTTACTCTGTATTGAACCCAGTGCTGTACCTGTCCTGGGAGTGTTTGATGGGGACAGTGTAGAGGGAGCTTTGCTCTGTATCTAACCCCGTGCTGTACCTGTCCTGGGAGTGTTTGATGGGGACAGTATAGAGGGAGCTTTACTCTGTATCTAAACCAGTGCTGTACCTGTCCTGGGAGTATTTGATGGGAAAGTGTAGAGGGAGCTTTACTCTGTATCTAACGCCGTGCTGTACCTGTCCTGGGAGAGTTTGATGGAGACAGTGTAGAGGGAGCTTTACTCTGTATCTAACCCTGTGGTCTACCTGTCCTGGGAGTGTTTGATGGGTCAGTGTAGAGGGAGCTTTACTCTGTATCAAACCCCGTGCTGTACCTGTCCTGGGAATTTTTGATGGGGACAGTGTAGAGGGAGCTTTACTTTGTATCTAACCCCGTGCTGTATCTGTCCTGGCAGTGTTTGATGGGGACAGTGTAGAGGGAGCTAAACTCTGTATCTAACCCCGTGCTGTATCTGTCCTGGCAGTGTTTGATGGGGACAGAGAAGAGGGAGCTAAACTCTGTATCTAACCCCGTGCTGTACCTGTCCTGGGAGTGTTTAATGGGGACAGTGTAGAGGTTGCTTTAATCTGTATCTAACCCCGTGCTCTACCTGTCCTGGGAGTGTTTGATGGGGACAGTGCAGAGGGAGCTTTACTCTGTATCTAACCCCGTGCTGTACCTGTCCTGGGAGTGTTTGATGGGGACAGTGTAGAGGGAGCTTTACTCTGTATCTAACCCCGTGCTGTACCTGTCCTGGGTGTTTGATGGGGACAGTGTAGAGGGAGTTTTACTCTGTATCAAACCCCGTGCTGTACCTGTCCTGGGAGTGTTTGATGGGGACAGTGTAGAGGGAGCTTTACTCTGTATTTAACCCCGTGCTGTACCTGTCCTAAGAGTGTTTGATGCGGACATTGTCGACGGAGTTTTACTCTGTATCTAATCCCGTGCTGTACCTTTCCTGCGAATGTTTGACGGGGACAGTGTAGAGGGAGCTTTACTCTGTATCTAACCCCATGCTGTATCTGTCCTGGCAGTGTTTGATGGGGACAGTGAAGAGGGAGCTTTACTCTGTATCTAACGCCGTGCTTTACCTGTCCTGGGAGTGTTTGATGGGAACAGTGTAGAGGGAGCTTTACTCTGTATCTAACCCAGTGCTGTACCTGTCCTGGGAGTATTTGATGGGAAAGTGTAGAGGGAGCTTTACTCTGTATCTAACACCGTGCTGTACCTGTCCTGGGAGAGTTTGATGGAGACAGTGTAGAGGGAGCTTTACTCTGTATCTAACCCTGTGCTCTACCTGTCCTGGGAGTGTTTGATGGGTCAGTGTAGAGGGAGCTTTACTCTGTATCAAACCCCGTGCTGTACCTGTCCTGGGAGTGTTTGATGGGGGCAGTGTAGAGGGAGCTTTACTCTGTATCTACCCCGTGCTGTACCTGTCCTGGGAGTGTTTGATGGGGACAGTGTGGAGGGAGCTTTACTCTGTATTTAAGCCCGTGCTCTACCTGTCCTGGGAATGTTTGATGGGGACAGTGTAGAGGGAGTTTTACTCTGTATCTAACCCTGTGCTGTACCTGTTCTGGGAGTGTTTGATGGGGACAGTGTAGAGGTTGCTTTACTCTGTATCTAACCCCGTGCTCTACCTGTCCTTGGAGTGTTTAATGGGGACAGTGTAGAGGTTGTTTAATCTGTATCTAACCCCGTGCTCTACCTGTCCTGGGAGTGTTTGATGGGGACAGTGCAGAGGGAGCTTTACTCTGTATCTAACCCCGTGCTGTACCTGTCCTGGGAGTGTTTGATGGGGACAGTGTGGAGGGAGCTTTACTCTGTATCTAACCCCGTGCTGTACCTGTCCTGGGAGTGTTTGATGGGTCTGTGTAGAGGGAGTTTTACTCTGTATCAAACCCCTTGCTGTACCTGTCCTGGGAGTGTTTGATGGGGACAGTGTAGAGGGAGCTTTACTCTGTACCTAACACCGTGCTGTACCTGTCCTGGGAGTGTTTGATGGGGACAGTGTAGAGGGAGCTTTCCTCTGTATCTAACCCCGTGCTGTACTTGTCCTGGGAGTATTTGATGGGAAAGTGTAGAGGGAGCTTTACTCTGTATCTAACGCCGTGCTGTACCTGTCCTGGGAGAGTTTGATGGGGACAGTGTAGAGGGAGCTTTACTCTGTATCTAACCCAGTGCTGTACCTGTCCTGGGAGTGTTTGATGGGGACAGTGTAGAGGGAGCTTTACTCTGTATCTAACCCAGTGCTGTACCTGTCCTGGGAGTGTTTGATGGGGACAGTGTAGAGGGAGCTTTGCTCTGTATCTAACCCCGTGCTGTACCTGTCCTGGGAGTGTTTGATGGGGACAGTGTAGAGGGAGCTTTACTCTGTATCTAACCCAGTGCTGTACCTGTCCTGGGAGTATTTGATGGGAAAGTGTAGAGGGAGCTTTACTCTGTATCTAACGCCGTGCTGTACCTGTCCTGGGAGAGTTTGATGGAGACAGTGTAGAGGGAGCTTTACTCTGTATCTAACCCTGTGCTCTACCTGTCCTGGGAGTGTTTGATGGGTCAGTGTAGAGGGAGCTTTACTCTGTATCAAACCCCGTGCTGTACCTGTCCTGGGAGTTTTTGATGGGGACAGTGTAGAGGGAGCTTTACTTTGTATCTAACCCCGTGCTGTATCTGTCCTGGCAGTGTTTGATGGGGACAGTGTAGAGGGAGCTAAACTCTGTATCTAACCCCGTGCTGTATCTGTCCTGGCAGTGTTTGATGGGGACAGTGAAGAGGGAGCTAAACTCTGTATCTAAGCCCGTGCTCTACCTGTCCTTGGAGTGTTTAATGGGGACAGTGTAGAGGTTGCTTTAATCTGTATCTAACCCCGTGCTCTACCTGTCCTGGGAGTGTTTGATGGGGACAGTGCAGAGGGAGCTTTACTCTGTATTTAACCCCGTGCTGTACCTGTCCTAAGAGTGTTTGATGCGGACATTGTCGACGGAGTTTTACTCTGTATCTAATCCCGTGCTGTACCTTTCCTGCGAATGTTTGACGGGGACAATGTAGAGGGAGCTTTACTCTGTATCTAACCCCATGCTGTATCTGTCCTGGCAGTGTTTGATGGGGACAGTGAAGAGGGAGCTTTACTCTGTATCTAACGCCGTGCTTTACCTGTCCTGGGAGTGTTTGATGGGAACAGTGTAGAGGGAGCTTTACTCTGTATCTAACCCAGTGCTGTACCTGTCCTGGGAGTATTTGATGGGAAAGTGTAGAGGGAGCTTTACTCTGTATCTAACACCGTGCTGTGCCTGTCCTGGGAGAGTTTGATGGAGACAGTGTAGAGGGAGCTTTACTCTGTATCTAACCCTGTGCTCTACCTGTCCTGGGAGTGTTTGATGGGTCAGTGTAGAGGGAGCTTTACTCTGTATCAAACCCCGTGCTGTACCTGTCCTGGGAGTGTTTGATGGGGGCAGTGTAGAGGGAGCTTTACTCTGTATCTACCCCGTGCTGTACCTGTCCTGGGAGTGTTTGATGGGGACAGTGTGGAGGGAGCTTTATTCTGTATTTAAGCCCGTGCTCTACCTGTCCTGGGAATGTTTGATGGGGACAGTGTAGAGGGAGTTTTACTCTGTATCTAACCCTGTGCTGTACCTGTTCTGGGAGTGTTTGATGGGGACAGTGTAGAGGGAGCTTTACTCTGTATCTAACCCCGTGCTGTCCCTGTCCTGGGAGTGTTTGATGGGGACAGTGTAGAGGTTGCTTTACTCTGTATCTAACCCCGTGCTCTACCTGTCCTTGGAGTGTTTAATGGGGACAGTGTAGAGGTTGCTTTAATCTGTATCTAAACCCGTGCTCTACCTGTCCTGGGAGTGTTTGATGGGGACAGTGCAGAGGGAGCTTTACTCTGTATCTAACCCCGTGCTGTACCTGTCCTGGGAGTGTTTGATGGGGACAGTGTGGAGGGAGCTTTACTCTGTATCTAACCCCGTGCTGTACCTGTCCTGGGAGTGTTTGATGGGTCTGTGTAGAGGGAGTTTTACTCTGTATCAAACCCCGTGCTGTACCTGTCCTGGGAGTGTTTGATGGGGACAGTGTAGAGGGAGCTTTACTCTGTACCTAACACCGTGCTGTACCTGTCCTGGGAGTGTTTGATGGGGACAGTGTAGAGGGAGCTTTCCTCTGTATCTAACCCCGTGCTGTACTTGTCCTGGGAGTATTTGATGGGAAAGTGTAGAGGGAGCTTTACTCTGTATCTAACGCCGTGCTGTACCTGTCCTGGGAGAGTTTGATGGGGACAGTGTAGAGGGAGCTTTACTCTGTATCTAACCCAGTGCTGTACCTGTCCTGGGAGTGTTTGATGGGGACAGTGTAGAGGGAGCTTTACTCTGTATCTAACCCAGTGCTGTACCTGTCCTGGGAGTGTTTGATGGGGACAGTGTAGAGGGAGCTTTGCTCTGTATCTAACCCCGTGCTGTACCTGTCCTGGGAGTGTTTGATGGGGACAGTGTAGAGGGAGCTTTACTCTGTATCTAACCCAGTGCTGTACCTGTCCTGGGAGTATTTGATGGGAAAGTGTAGAGGGAGCTTTACTCTGTATCTAACGCCGTGCTGTACCTGTCCTGGGAGAGTTTGATGGAGACAGTGTAGAGGGAGCTTTACTCTGTATCTAACCCTGTGCTCTACCTGTCCTGGGAGTGTTTGATGGGTCAGTGTAGAGGGAGCTTTACTCTGTATCAAACCCCGTGCTGTACCTGTCCTGGGAGTTTTTGATGGGGACAGTGTAGAGGGAGCTTTACTTTGTATCTAACCCCGTGCTGTATCTGTCCTGGCAGTGTTTGATGGGGACAGTGTAGAGGGAGCTAAACTCTGTATCTAACCCCGTGCTGTATCTGTCCTGGCAGTGTTTGATGGGGACAGTGAAGAGGGAGCTAAACTCTGTATCTAAGCCCGTGCTCTACCTGTCCTTGGAGTGTTTAATGGGGACAGTGTAGAGGTTGCTTTAATCTGTATCTAACCCCGTGCTCTACCTGTCCTGGGAGTGTTTGATGGGGACAGTGCAGAGGGAGCTTTACTCTGTATCTAACCCCGTGCTGTACCTGTCCTGGGAGTGTTTGATGGGGACAGTGTAGAGGGAGCTTTCCTCTGTATCTAACCCCGTGCTGTACCTGTCCTGGGAGTGTTTGATGGGGACAGTGTAGAGGGAGTTTACTCTGTATCTAACCCAGTGCTGTACCGGTCCTGGGAGTGTTTGATGGGGACAGTGTAGAGGGAGTTTTACTCTGTATCTAACGCCGTGCTATACCTGTCCTGGGAGTGTGATGGAGACAGTGTAGAGGGAGCTTTAGTCTGTATCTAACCCTGTGCTCTACCTGTCCTGGGAGTGTTTGATGGGGACAGTGTAGAGGGAGCTTTCCTCTGTATCTAACCCCGTGCTGTACCTGTCCTGGGATTGTTTGATGGCGACAGTGTAGAGGGAGCTTTGCTCTGTATCTAACCCCGTGCTGTACCTGTCCTGGGAGTGTTTGATGGGGACAGTGTAGAGGGTGCTTTACTCTGTATCTAACCCCGTGCTGTACCTGTCCTGGGAGTGTTTGATGGGGACAGTGTAGAGGGAGCTGTCCTCTGAATCTAACCCCGTGCTGTACTTGTCCTGGGAGTATTTGATGGGGACAGTGTAGAGGGAGCTTTACTCTGTATCTAACCCCGTGCTGTACCTGTCCTGGGAGTGTTTGATGGGGACAGTGTAGAGGGAGCTTTCCTCTATATCTAACCCCGTGCTGTACCTGTCCTGGGAGTGTTTGATGGGGACAGTGTAGAGGGATTTTACTCTGTATCTAACCCAGTGCTGTACCTGTCCTGGGAGTGTTTGATGGGGACAGTGTAGAGGGAGTTTTACTCTGTATCTAACGCCGTGCTATACCTGTCCTGGGAGTGTGATGGAGACAGTGTAGAGGGAGCTTTAGTCTGTATCTAACCCCGTGCTGTACCTGTCCTGGGAGTGTTTGATGGGGGACAGTGTAGAGGGAGCTTTACTCTGTATCTAACCCAGTGCTGTACCTGTCCTGGGAGTGTTTGATGGGTCAGTGTAGAGGGAGCTTTACTCTGTATCAAACCACGTGCTGTAACTGTCCTCGGAGTGTTTGATGGGGACAGTGTAGAGGGAGCTTTACTCTGTATCTACCCCGTGCTGTACCTGTCCTGGGAGTGTTTGATGGGGACAGTGTGGAGGGAGCTTTACTCTGTATCTAAGCCCGTGCTCTACCTGTCCTGGGAATGTTTGATGGGGACAGTGTAGAGGGAGTTTTACTCTATATCTAACCCCGTGCTGTACCTGTTCTGGGAGTGTTTGATGGGGACAGTGCAGAGGTTGCTTTACTCTGTATCTAACCCCGTGCTCTACCTGTCCTTGGAGTGTTTAATGGGGACAGTGTAGAGGTTGCTTTAATCTGTATCTAACCCCGTGCTCTACCTGTCCTGGGAGTGTTTGATGGGGACAGTGCAGAGGGAGCTTTACTCTGTATCTAACCCCGTGCTGTACCTGTCCTGGGAGTGTTTGATGGGGACAGTGTAGAGGGAGCTTTACTCTGTATCTAACCCCGTGCTGTACCTGTCCTGGGAGTGTTTGATGTGTCTGTGTAGAGGGAGTTTTACTCTGTAACAAACCCCGTGCTGTACCTGTCCTGGGAGTGTTTGATGGGGACAGTGTAGAGGGAGCTTTACTCTGTATCTAACCCAGTGCTGTACCTGTCCTGGGAGTATTTGATGGGAAAGTGTAGAGGGAGTTTTACTCTGTATCTAACGCCATGCTGTACCTGTCCTGGGAGAGTTTGATGGAGAAAGTGTAGAGGGAGCTTTACTCTGTATCTAACCCCGTGCTGTACCTGTCCTGGGAGTGTTTGATGGGGACCATGTAGAGGGAGCTTTACTTTGTATCTAACCCCGTGCTGTATCTGTCCTGGCAGTGTTTGATGGGGACAGTGTAGAGGGAGCTAAACTCTGTATCTAACTCCGTGCTGTACCTGTCCTGGGAGTGTTTGATGGGGACAGTGTAGAGAGAGAGCTTTACTCTGTATCTAACCCCGTGCTGTACCTGTCCTGGGAATGTTTGATGGGGACAGTGTAGAGGGAGTTTTACTCTGTATCTAACGCCGTGCTATACCTGTCCTGGGAGTGTTTGATGGGGACAGTGTAGAGGGAGCTTTCCTCTGTATCTAACCCCGTGCTGTACTTGTCCTGGGAGTATTTGATGGGAAAGTGTAGAGATAGCTTTACTCTGTATCTAACCCAGTGCTGTACCTGTCCTGGGATTGTTTGATGGCGACAGTGTAGAGGGAGCTTTGCTTTGTATCTAACCCCGTGCTGTACCTGTCCTGGAAGTGTTTGATGGGGACAGTGTAGAGGGAGCTTTACTCTGTATCTAACCCAGTGCTGTACCTGTCCTGGGAGTATTTGATGGGAAAGTGTAGAGGGAGCTTTACTCTGTATCTAACCCTGTGCTGTACCTGTCCTGGGAGTATTTGATGGGAAAGTGTAGAGGGAGCTTTACTCTGTATCTAACGCCGTGCTGTACCTGTCCTGGGAGAGTTTGATGGAGACAGTGTAGAGGGAGCTTTACTCTGTATCTAACCCTGTGCTCTACCTGTCGTGGGAGTGTTTGATGGGTCAGTGTAGAGGGAGCTTTACTCTGTATCAAACCCCGTGCTGTACCTGTCCTGGGAGTGTTTGATGGGGACAGTGTAGAGGGAGCTTTACTTTGTATCTAACCCCGTGCTGTATCTGTCCTGGCAGTGTTTGATGGGGACAGTGTAGAGGGAGCTAAACTCTGTATCTAAGCCCGTGCTCTCCCTGTCCTGGGAATGTTTGATGGGGACAGTGTAGAGGGAGTTTTACTCTGTATCTAACCCCGTGCTGTACCTGTTCTGGGAGTGTTTGATGGGGACAGTTTAGAGGTTGCTTTACTCTGTATCTAACCCCGTGCTGTACCTGTTCTGGGAGTGTTTAATGGGGACAGTGTAGAGGGAGCTAAACTCTGTATCTAAGCCCGTGCTCTACCTATCCTTGGAGTGTTTAATGGGGACAGTGTAGAGGTTGCTTTAATCTGTATCTAACCCCGTGCTCTACCTGTCCTGGGAGTGTTTGATGGGGACAGTGCAGAGGGAGCTTTACTCTGTATCTAACCCCGTGCTGTACCTGTCCTGGGAGTGTTTGATGGGGACAGTGTAGAGGGAGCTTTCCTCTGTATCTAACCCCGTGCTGTACCTGTCCTGGGAGTGTTTGATGGGGACAGTGTAGAGGGAGTTTACTCTGTATCTAACCCAGTGCTGTACCGGTCCTGGGAGTGTTTGATGGGGACAGTGTAGAGGGAGTTTTACTCTGTATCTAACGCCGTGCTATACCTGTCCTGGGAGTGTGATGGAGACAGTGTAGAGGGAGCTTTAGTCTGTATCTAACCCTGTGCTCTACCTGTCCTGGGAGTGTTTGATGGGGACAGTGTAGAGGGAGCTTTCCTCTGTATCTAACCCCGTGCTGTACCTGGCCTGGGAGTGTTTGATGGGGACAGTGTAGATGGAGCTTTACTCTGTATCTAACCCCGTGCTGTACCTGTCCTGGGATTGTTTGATGGCGACAGTGTAGAGGGAGCTTTGCTCTGTATCTAACCCCGTGCTGTACCTGTCCTGGGAGTGTTTGATGGGGACAGTGTAGAGGGTGCTTTACTCTGTATCTAACCCCGTGCTGTACCTGTCCTGGGAGTGTTTGATGGGGACAGTGTAGAGGGAGCTGTCCTCTGAATCTAACCCCGTGCTGTACTTGTCCTGGGAGTATTTGATGGGGACAGTGTAGAGGGAGCTTTACTCTGTATCTAACCCCGTGCTGTACCTGTCCTGGGAGTGTTTGATGGGGACAGTGTAGAGGGAGCTTTCCTCTGTATCTAACCCCGTGCTGTACCTGTCCTGGGAGTGTTTGATGGGGACAGTGTAGAGGGAGTTTACTCTGTATCTAACCCAGTGCTGTACCTGTCCTGGGAGTGTTTGATGGGGACAGTGTAGAGGGAGTTTTACTCTGTATCTAACGCCGTGCTATACCTGTCCTGGGAGTGTGATGGAGACAGTGTAGAGGGAGCTTTAGTCTGTATCTAACCCCGTGCTGTACCTGTCCTGGGAGTGTTTGATGGGGGACAGTGTAGAGGGAGCTTTACTCTGTATCTAACCCAGTGCTGTACCTGTCCTGGGAGTGTTTGATGGGTCAGTGTAGAGGGAGCTTTACTCTGTATCAAACCACGTGCTGTACCTGTCCTGGGAGTGTTTGATGGGGACAGTGTAGAGGGAGCTTTACTCTGTATCTACCCCGTGCTGTACCTGTCCTGGGAGTGTTTGATGGGGACAGTGTGGAGGGAGCTTTACTCTGTATCTAAGCCCGTGCTCTACCTGTCCTGGGAATGTTTGATGGGGACAGTGTAGAGGGAGTTTTACTCTATATCTAACCCCGTGCTGTACCTGTTCTGGGAGTGTTTGATGGGGACAGTGCAGAGGTTGCTTTACTCTGTATCTAACCCCGTGCTCTACCTGTCCTTGGAGTGTTTAATGGGGACAGTGTAGAGGTTGCTTTAATCTGTATCTAACCCCGTGCTCTACCTGTCCTGGGAGTGTTTGATGGGGACAGTGCAGAGGGAGCTTTACTCTGTATCTAACCCCGTGCTGTACCTGTCCTGGGAGTGTTTGATGGGGACAGTGTAGAGGGAGCTTTACTCTGTATCTAACCCCGTGCTGTACCTGTCCTGGGAGTGTTTGATGTGTCTGTGTAGAGGGAGTTTTACTCTGTAACAAACCCCGTGCTGTACCTGTCCTGGGAGTGTTTGATGGGGACAGTGTAGAGGGAGCTTTACTCTGTATCTAACCCAGTGCTGTACCTGTCCTGGGAGTATTTGATGGGAAAGTGTAGAGGGAGTTTTACTCTGTATCTAACGCCGTGCTGTACCTGTCCTGGGAGAGTTTGATGGAGAAAGTGTAGAGGGAGCTTTACTCTGTATCTAACCCCGTGCTGTACCTGTCCTGGGAGTGTTTGATGGGGACCATGTAGAGGGAGCTTTACTTTGTATCTAACCCCGTGCTGTATCTGTCCTGGCAGTGTTTGATGGGGACAGTGTAGAGGGAGCTAAACTCTGTATCTAACTCCGTGCTGTACCTGTCCTGGGAGTGTTTGATGGGGACAGTGTAGAGAGAGAGCTTTACTCTGTATCTAACCCCGTGCTGTACCTGTCCTGGGAATGTTTGATGGGGACAGTGTAGAGGGAGTTTTACTCTGTATCTAACGCCGTGCTATACCTGTCCTGGGAGTGTTTGATGGGGACAGTGTAGAGGGAGCTTTCCTCTGTATCTAACCCCGTGCTGTACTTTTCCTGGGAGTATTTGATGGGAAAGTGTAGAGATAGCTTTACTCTGTATCTAACCCAGTGCTGTACCTGTCCTGGGATTGTTTGATGGCGACAGTGTAGAGGGAGCTTTGCTTTGTATCTAACCCCGTGCTGTACCTGTCCTGGAAGTGTTTGATGGGGACAGTGTAGAGGGAGCTTTACTCTATATCTAACCCAGTGCTGTACCTGTCCTGGGAGTATTTGATGGGAAAGTGTAGAGGGAGCTTTACTCTGTATCTAACCCTGTGCTGTACCTGTCCTGGGAGTATTTGATGGGAAAGTGTAGAGGGAGCTTTACTCTGTATCTAACGCCGTGCTGTACCTGTCCTGGGAGAGTTTGATGGAGACAGTGTAGAGGGAGCTTTACTCTGTATCTAACCCTGTGCTCTACCTGTCGTGGGAGTGTTTGATGGGTCAGTGTAGAGGGAGCTTTACTCTGTATCAAACCCCGTGCTGTACCTGTCCTGGGAGTGTTTGATGGGGACAGTGTAGAGGGAGCTTTACTTTGTATCTAACCCCGTGCTGTATCTGTCCTGGCAGTGTTTGATGGGGACAGTGTAGAGGGAGCTAAACTCTGTATCTAAGCCCGTGCTCTCCCTGTCCTGGGAATGTTTGATGGGGACAGTGTAGAGGGAGTTTTACTCTGTATCTAACCCCGTGCTGTACCTGTTCTGGGAGTGTTTGATGGGGACAGTTTAGAGGTTGCTTTACTCTGTATCTAACCCCGTGCTGTACCTGTTCTGGGAGTGTTTAATGGGGACAGTGTAGAGGGAACTTACTCTGTATCTAACCCCATGCTGTACCTGTTCTGGGAGTGTTTGATGGGGACAGTGTAGAGGGAGCTTTACTCTGTATCTAACCCCGTGCTGTACCTGTCCTGGGAGTGTTTGATGGGTCTGTGTAGAGGGAGTTTTACTCTGTATCAAACCCCGTGCTGTACCTGTCCTGGGAGTGTTTGATGGGGACAGTGTAGACGGAGCTTTACTCTGTATCTAACCCCGTGCTGTACCTGTCCTAAGAGTGTTTGATGCGGACAGTGTCGACGGAGTTTTACTCTGTATCTAATCCCGTGCTGTAACTTTCCTGCGAATGTTTGACGGGGACAATGTAGAGGCAGCTTTACTCTGTACCTAACCCCATGCTGTATCTGTCCTGGCAGTGTTTGATGGGGACAGTGAAGAGGGAGCTTTACTCTGTATCTAACCCCATGCTGTATCTGTCCTGGGAGTGTTTGATGGGAACAGTGCAGAAGGAGCTTTACTCTGTATCTAACCCCGTGCTGTACCTGTCCTGGGAGTGTTTGATGGGTCTGTGTAGAGGGAGTTTTACTCTGTATCAAACCCCGTGCTGTACCTGTCCTGGGAGTGTTTGATGGGGACAGTGTAGAGGGAGCTTTACTCTGTATCTAACCCCGTGCTGTACCTGTCCTGGGAGTGTTTGATGGGGACAGTGTAGAGGGTGCTTTACTCTGTATCTAACCCCGTGCTGTACCTGTCCTGGGAGTGTTTGATGGGGACAGTGTAGAGGGAGCTTTACTCTGTATCTAACCCCGTGCTGTACCTGTCCTGGGAGTGTTTGATGGGGACAGTGTAGAGGGAGCTTTACTCTGTATCTAACCCCGTGCTGTACCTGTCCTGGGAGTGTTTGATGGGGACAGTTTAGAGGGTGCTTTACTCTGTATCTAACCCCGTGCTGTACCTGTCCTGGGAGTGTTTGATGGGGACAGTGTAGAGGGAGCTTTACTCTGTATCTAACCCCGTGCTGTACCTGTCCTGGGAGTGTTTGATGGGGACAGTGTAGAGGGAGCTTTACTCTGTATCTAACTCCGTGCTGTATCAGTCCTGGGAGTGTTGGATGGGGACAGTGTAGAGGGAGTATTACTCTGTATCTAACCTCGTGCTGTACCAGTTCTGGGAGTGCTTGATGGGGACAGTGTAGAGGGAGCTTTACTCTCTATCTAACCCCGTGCTGTACCTGTCCTGGGAGTGTTGGATGGGGACAGTGTGGAGGGTCTTTAGTCTGTATCTAGCCCCGTGCTGTATCTGTCCTGGGAGTGTTTGTTGGGGACAGTGTAGAGGCAGCTTTACTCTGTATCTAACCCCGTGCTGTCCATGTCCTGGGAGTGTTTGATGGGGACAGTGTAGAGGGGCTTTACTCTGTATCTAACCCCTTGCTGTACCTGCCCTGGGATTGTTTGATGGGGACAGTGTCGAGGGAGCTTTACTCTGTATCTAACCCCGTGCTGTACCTGTCCTGGGAGTGTTTGATGGGGACAGTGTAGAGGGGCTTTACTCTGTATCTAACCCCTTGCTGTACCTGTCCTGGGAGTGTTTGATGGGGACAGTGTTGAGGGAGCTTTACTCCGTATCTAACCCCGTGCTGTACCTGTCCTGGGAGTGTTTGATGGGGACAGTGTAGAGGGAGCTTTACTCTGTATCTAACCCCATGCTGTACCTGTCCAGGGAGTGTTTGATGGGGACAGTGTAGAGGGAGCTTTACTCTGTATCTAACACCGTGCTGTATCTGCCCTGGGAGTGTTTGATTGGGACAGTGTAGAGGGAGCTTATCTCTGTATCTAACCCCGTGCTGTACCTGTCCTGGGAGTGTATGATGGGGACAATGTAGAGAGAGCTTTACTCTGTATCTAACTCCGTGCTGTTCCTGTCCTGGGAGTGTTTGATGGGGACAGTGTAGAGGGAGCTTTAATCTGTATCTAACCCCGTGCTGTACCTGGCCTGGGAATGTTTGATGGGGACTGTGTAGAGGGAGCTTTACTCTGTATCTAACTCCGTGCTGTTCCTGTCCTGGGAGTGTTTGATGGGGACAGTGTAGAGGGAGCTTTACTCTGTATCTAACCCCGTGCTGTATCTGTCCTGGGAGTGTTTGATGGGGACAGTGTAGAGGGAGCTTTACTCTGTATCTAACCCCGTGCTGTACCTGTCCTGGGAGTGTTTGATGGGGACAGTGTAGAGGGAGCTTTACTCTGTATCTAACCCCGTGCTGTACCTGTCCTGGGAGTGTTTGATGGGGACAGTGTAGAGGGAGCTTTACTCTGTATCTAACCTCGTGCTGTATCAGTCCTGGGAGTGTTTGATGGGGATTGAGTAGAGGGAGCTTTACTCTGTATCTATCCCCGTGCTTTACCTGTCCTGGGAGTGTTTGATGGGGACAGTGTAGAGGGAGCTTTACTCTGTATCTTACCCCGTGCTGTACCTGTCCTGGGAGTGTTTGATGGGGACACTGTAGAGGGAGCTTTACTCTGTATCTAATCCCGTGCTGTACCTGTCCTGGGAGTGTTTGATGGGGACAGTGTAGAGGGAGCTTTACTCTGTATCTAACCCCATGCTGTACCTGTCCTGGGGGTGTTAGATGGGGACAGTGTAGAGGGAGCTTTACTCTGTATCTAACCCCGTGCTGTACCTGTCCTGGGAGTGTTTGATGGGGAAAGTGTAGAGGGAGTTTATCTCTGTATCTAACCCCGTGCTGTACCTGTCCTGGGAGTGTTTGATGGGGAGAGTGTAGAGGGAGCTTTACTCTGTATCTAAGCCCGTGCTCTATCTGCCTTGGGAGTGTTTGATGGGGACAGTGTAGAGGGAGCTTTACTCTGTATCTAACCCCATGCTGTACCTGTCCTGGGAGTGTTTGATGGGGACAGTGTACAGGGAGCTTTACTCTGTATCTAACCCTGTGCTGTACCTGTCCTGGGAGTGTTTGATGGGGAAAGTGTAGAGGGAGCTTCACTCTGTATCTTGCCCGTGCTCTACCTGTCCTGGGAATGTTTGATGGGGACAGTGTAGAGGGAGCTTTACTCTGTACCTAACCCCGTGCTGTACATGTCCTGGGAGTGTTTGATGGGGACAGTGTAGAGGGAGCTTATCTCTGTATCTAACCCCGTGCTGTACCTTTCCTGGGAGTGTTTGATGGGGGCAGTGTAGAGGCAGCTTTACTCTGTGTCTAACACCGTGCTGTATCAGTCCTGGGAGTGTTTGATGGGGACAGTGTAGAGGGAGCTTTACTCTGTATCTAACCCTGTGCTGTACCTGTCCTGGGAGTGTTTGATGGGGACAGTGTAGAGGGAGCTTTATTCTGTATCTAACTCCGTGCTGTATCAGTCCTGGGAGTGTTGGATGGGGACAGTGTAGAGGGAGTATTACTCTGTATCTAACCTCGTGCTGTACCAGTTCTGGGAGTGCTTGATGGTGACAGTGTAGAGGGAGCTTTACTCTCTATCTAACCCCGTGCTGTACCTGTCCTGGGAGTGTTGGATGGGGACAATGTGGAGGGTCTTTAGTCTGTATCTAGCCCCGTGCTGTATCTGTCCTGGGAGTGTTTGATGGGGACAGTGTAGAGGCAGCTTTACTCTGTATCTAACCCCGTGCTGTACATGTCCTGGGAGTGTTTGATGGGGACAGTGTAGAGGGGCTTTACTCTGTATCTAACCCCTTGCTGTACCTGTCCTGGGAGTGTTTGATGGGGACAGTGTAGAGGGAGCTTTACTCTCTGTCTAACCCCGTGCTGTACCTGTCCAGGGAGTGTTTGATGGGGACAGTGTAGAGGGAGCTTTACTCTGTATCTAACCCCATGCTGTCCCTGTCCTGGGAGTGTTTGATGTGGACAGTGTAGAGCGAGCTTTACTCTGTATCTAACCCCGTGCTGTACCTGTCCTGGGAGTGTTTGATGGGGACAGTGTAAAGGGAGCTTTACTCTGTACCAAACCCCGTGCTGTACCTGTGCTGGGATTGTTTGATGGGACAGTGTTGAGGGAGCTTTACTCTGAATCTAACCCCTTGCTGTACCTGTCCTGGGATTGTTTGATGGGGACAGTGTAGAGGGAGCTTTACTCTCTATCTAACCCCATGCTGTACCTGTCCTGGGAGTGTTTGATGGGGACAGTGTAGAGGGAGCTTTACTCTGTATCTAACCCCGTGTTGTACCTGTCCTGGGAGTGTTTGATGGGGACAGTGTAGAGGGAGCTTTACTCTGTATCTAACCCCGTGTTGTACCTGTCCTGGGAATGTTTGATGGGGACAGTGTAGAGGGAGCTTTACTCTGTATCTAACCCCGTGTTGTACCTGTCCTGGGAGTGTTTGATGGGGCCAGTGTAGAGGGAGCTTTACTCTGTATCTAACCCCGTGTTGTACCTGTCCTGGGAATGTTTGATGGGGACAGTGTAGAGGGAGCTTTACTCTGTATCTAACCCCGTGCTGTACCTGTCCTGGGAGTGTTTGATGGGGACAGTGTAGAGGGAGCTTTACTCTGTATCTAACCCCGTGCTGTACCTGTCCTGGGAGTGTTTGATGGGGACAGTGTAGAGGGAGCTTTACTCCGTATCTAACCCCGTGCTGTACCTGTCCTGGTAGTGTTTGATGGGGACAGTGTAGAGGGATCTTTACTCTGTATCTAACCCCATGCTGTACCTGTCCAGGGAGTGTTTGATGGGGACAGTGTAGAGGGAGCTTTACTCTGTATCTAACACCGTGCTGTATCTGCCCTGGGAGTGTTTGATGGGGACAGTGTAGAGGGAGCTTATCTCTGTATCTAACCCCGTGCTGTACCTGTCCTGGGAGTGTATGATGGGGACAATGTAGAGAGAGCTTTACTCTGTATCTAACTCCGTGCTGTACCTGTCCTGGGAGTGTTTGATGGGGACAGTGTAGAGGGAGCTTTACTCTGTGTCTAACAAGGTGCTGTACCAGTCCGGGAGTGTTTGTTGGGGACAGTATCAAGAGAGCTTTACTCTGTATCTAACCCCGTGCTGTACCTGTCCTGGGAGTGTTTGATGGGGACAGTGTAGAGGGAGCTTTACTCTGTATCTAACCTCATGCTGTATCAGTCCTGGGAGTGTTTGATGGGGATTGTGTCGAGGGAGCTTTACTCTGTATCTAACCCCATGCTGTCCCTGTCCTGGGAGTGTTTGATGGGGACAGTGTAGAGGGAGCTTTACTCTGTATCTTACCCCGTGCTGTACCTGTCCTGGGAGTGTTTGATGGGGACACTGTAGAGGGAGCTTTACTCTGTATCTAATCCCGTGCTGTACCTGTCCTGGGAGTGTTTGATGGGGACAGTGTAGAGGGAGCTTTTCTCTGTATCTAACCCCGTGCTGTACCTGTACTGGGAGTGTTTGATGGGGACAGTGTAGAGGGAGCTTTACTCTGTATCTAACCCCATGCTGTACCTGTCCTGGGGGTGTTAGATGGGGACAGTGTAGAGGGAGCTTTACTCTGTATCTAACCCCGTGCTGTACCTGTCCTGGGAGTGTTTGATGGGGAGAGTGTAGAGGGAGCTTTACTCTGTATCTAACCCTGTGCTGTACCTGTCCTGGGAGTGTTTGATGGCTACAGTGTAAAGGGAGCTTATCTCTGTATCTAACCCCGTGCTGTACCTGTCCTGGGGGTGTTAGATGGGGACAGTGTAGAGGGAGCTTTACTCTGTATCTAACCCTGTGCTGTACCTGTCCTGGGAGTGTTTGATGGCTACAGTGTAGAGGCAGCTTTACTCTGTATCTAACCCCGTGCTGTACCTGTCCTGGGAGTGTTTGAAGGGGACAGTGTAGAGGGAGCTTTACTCTCTATCTAACCCCGTGCTGTACCTGTGCAGGGAGTGTTTGATGGGGACAGTGGAGAGGGAGCTTTACTCTGTATCTAACCCCGTGCTGTACCTGTCCTGGGAGTGTTTGATGTGGACAGTGTAGAGCGAGCTTTGCTCTGTATCTAACCCTGTGCTGTACCTGTCCTGGGATTGTTTGATGGGACAGTGTAGAGGGAGCTTTACTCTGTATCTAACCCCGTGCTGTACCTGTCCTGGGAGTGTTTGATGGGGACAGTGTAGAGGGAGCTTTACTCTGTATCTAACCCCGTGTTGTACCTGTCCTGGGAGTGTTTGATGGGGACAGTGTAGAGGGAGCTTTACTCTCTATCTAACCCCATGCTGTACCTGTCCTGGGAGTGTTTAATGGGGACAGTGTAGAGGGAGCTTTACTCTGTATATAACCCCGTGTTGTACCTGTCCTGGGAGTGTTTGATGGGGACAGTGTAGAGGGAACTTTACTCTGTATTTAACCCCGTGCTGTACTCTCCTGGGAGTGTTTGATGGGGACAGTGTACAGGGATCTTTACTCTGTATCTAACCCTGTGCTGTACCTGTCCTGGGAGCGTTTGATGGGGACAGTGTTGAGGGAGCTTTACTCTGTATCTAATCCCGTGCTGTACCTGTCCTGGGAGTGTTTGATGGGGACAGTGTAGAGGGAGCTTTACTCTGTATCTAACCCCATGCTGTACCTGTCCAGGGAGTGTTTGATGGGGACAGTGTAGAGGGAGCATTACTCTGTATCTAACACCGTGCTGTATCTGCCCTGGGAGTGTTTGATTGGGACAGTGTAGAGGGAGCTTTACTCTGTATCTAACCCCGTGTTGTACCTGTCCTGGGAATGTTTGATGGGGACAGTGTAGAGGGAGCTTTACTCTGTATCTAACCCCGTGCTGTACCTGTCCTGGGAGTGTTTGATGGGGACAGTGTAGAGGGAGCTTTACTCTGTATCTAACCCCGTGCTGTACCTGTCCTGGGAGTGTTTGATGGGGACAGTGTAGAGGGAGCTTTACTCCGTATCTAACCCCGTGCTGTACCTGTCCTGGTAGTGTTTGATGGGGACAGTGTAGAGGGATCTTTACTCTGTATCTAACCCCATGCTGTACCTGTCCAGGGAGTGTTTGATGGGGACAGTGTAGAGGGAGCTTTACTCTGTATCTAACACCGTGCTGTATCTGCCCTGGGAGTGTTTGATGGGGACAGTGTAGAGGGAGCTTATCTCTGTATCTAACCCCGTGCTGTACCTGTCCTGGGAGTGTATGATGGGGACAATGTAGAGAGAGCTTTACTCTGTATCTAACTCCGTGCTGTACCTGTCCTGGGAGTGTTTGATGGGGACAGTGTAGAGGGAGCTTTACTCTGTGTCTAACAAGGTGCTGTACCAGTCCGGGAGTGTTTGTTGGGGACAGTATCAAGAGAGCTTTACTCTGTATCTAACCCCGTGCTGTACCTGTCCTGGGAGTGTTTGATGGGGACAGTGTAGAGGGAGCTTTACTCTGTATCTAACCTCATGCTGTATCAGTCCTGGGAGTGTTTGATGGGGATTGTGTCGAGGGAGCTTTACTCTGTATCTAACCCCATGCTGTCCCTGTCCTGGGAGTGTTTGATGGGGACAGTGTAGAGGGAGCTTTACTCTGTATCTTACCCCGTGCTGTACCTGTCCTGGGAGTGTTTGATGGGGACACTGTAGAGGGAGCTTTACTCTGTATCTAATCCCGTGCTGTACCTGTCCTGGGAGTGTTTGATGGGGACAGTGTAGAGGGAGCTTTTCTCTGTATCTAACCCCGTGCTGTACCTGTACTGGGAGTGTTTGATGGGGACAGTGTAGAGGGAGCTTTACTCTGTATCTAACCCCATGCTGTACCTGTCCTGGGGGTGTTAGATGGGGACAGTGTAGAGGGAGCTTTACTCTGTATCTAACCCCGTGCTGTACCTGTCCTGGGAGTGTTTGATGGGGAGAGTGTAGAGGGAGCTTTACTCTGTATCTAACCCTGTGCTGTACCTGTCCTGGGAGTGTTTGATGGCTACAGTGTAAAGGGAGCTTATCTCTGTATCTAACCCCGTGCTGTACCTGTCCTGGGGGTGTTAGATGGGGACAGTGTAGAGGGAGCTTTACTCTGTATCTAACCCTGTGCTGTACCTGTCCTGGGAGTGTTTGATGGCTACAGTGTAGAGGCAGCTTTACTCTGTATCTAACCCCGTGCTGTACCTGTCCTGGGAGTGTTTGAAGGGGACAGTGTAGAGGGAGCTTTACTCTCTATCTAACCCCGTGCTGTACCTGTGCAGGGAGTGTTTGATGGGGACAGTGGAGAGGGAGCTTTACTCTGTATCTAACCCCGTGCTGTACCTGTCCTGGGAGTGTTTGATGTGGACAGTGTAGAGCGAGCTTTGCTCTGTATCTAACCCTGTGCTGTACCTGTCCTGGGATTGTTTGATGGGACAGTGTAGAGGGAGCTTTACTCTGTATCTAACCCCGTGCTGTACCTGTCCTGGGAGTGTTTGATGGGGACAGTGTAGAGGGAGCTTTACTCTGTATCTAACCCCGTGTTGTACCTGTCCTGGGAGTGTTTGATGGGGACAGTGTAGAGGGAGCTTTACTCTCTATCTAACCCCATGCTGTACCTGTCCTGGGAGTGTTTAATGGGGACAGTGTAGAGGGAGCTTTACTCTGTATATAACCCCGTGTTGTACCTGTCCTGGGAGTGTTTGATGGGGACAGTGTAGAGGGAACTTTACTCTGTATTTAACCCCGTGCTGTACTCTCCTGGGAGTGTTTGATGGGGACAGTGTACAGGGATCTTTACTCTGTATCTAACCCTGTGCTGTACCTGTCCTGGGAGCGTTTGATGGGGACAGTGTTGAGGGAGCTTTACTCTGTATCTAATCCCGTGCTGTACCTGTCCTGGGAGTGTTTGATGGGGACAGTGTAGAGGGAGCTTTACTCTGTATCTAACCCCATGCTGTACCTGTCCAGGGAGTGTTTGATGGGGACAGTGTAGAGGGAGCATTACTCTGTATCTAACACCGTGCTGTATCTGCCCTGGGAGTGTTTGATTGGGACAGTGTAGAGGGAGCTTATCTCTGTATCTAACCCCGTGCTGTACCTGTCCTGGGAGTGTATGATGGGGACAATGTAGAGAGAGCTTGACTCTGTATCTAACCCCGTGCTGTTCCTGTCCTGGGAGTGTTTGATGGGGACAGTGTAGAGGGAGCTTTACTCTGTATCTAACCCCGTGCTGTACCTGTCCTGGGAGTGTTTGATGGGGACACTGTAGAGGGAGCTTTACTCTGTATCTTATCCCGTGCTGTACCTGTCCTGGGAGTGTTTGATGGGGACAGTGTAGAGGGAGCTTTACTCTGTATCTAACCCCATGCTGTACCTGTCCTGGGAGTGTTTGATGGGGACAGTGTACAGGGAGCTTTACTCTGTATCTAACCCTGTGCTGTACCTGTCCTGGGAGTGTTTGATGGGGAAAGTGTAGAGGGAGCTTCACTCTGTATCTTGCCCGTGCTCTACCTGTCCTGGGAATGTTTGATGGTGACAGTGTAGAGGGAGCTTTACTCTGTACCTAACCCCGTGCTGTACATGTCCTGGGAGTGTTTGATGGGGACAGTGTAGAGGGAGCTTTACTCTGTATCTAACCCCGTGCTGTACCTGTCCTGGGAGTGTTTGATGGGGACAGTGTAGAGGGAGCTTTACTCTGTATCTAACCCCGTGCTGTACCTGTCCTGGGAGTGTTTGATGGGGACAGTGTAGAGGGAGCTTTACTCCGTATCTAACCCCGTGCTGTACCTGTCCTGGTAGTGTTTGATGGGGACAGTGTAGAGGGATCTTTACTCTATATCTAACCCCATGCTGTACCTGTCCAGGGAGTGTTTGATGGGGACAGTGTAGAGGGAGCTTTACTCTGTATCTAACCCCGTGTTGTACATGTCCTGGGAATGTTTGATGGGGACAGTGTAGAGGGAGCTTTACTCTGTATCTAACCCCGTGCTGTACCTGTCCTGGGAGTGTTTGATGGGGACAGTGTAGAGGGAGCTTTACTCTGTATCTAACCCCGTGTTGTACCTGTCCTGGGAATGTTTGATGGGGACAGTGTAGAGGGAGCTTTACTCTGTATCTAACCCCGTGCTGTACATGTCCTGGGATTGTTTGATGGGGACACTGTAGAGGGAGCTTTACTCTGTATCTAATCCCGTGCTGTACCTGTCCTGGGAGTGTTTGATGGGGACAGTGTAGAGGGAGCTTTACTCTGTATCTAACCCCGTGTTGTACCTGTCCTGGGAGTGTTTGATGGGGACAGTGTAGAGGGAGCTTTACTCTCTATCTAACCCCATGCTGTACCTGTCCTGGGAGTGTTTAATGGGGACAGTGTAGAGAGAGCTTTACTCTGTATATAACCCCGTGTTGTACCTGTCCTGGGAGTGTTTGATGGGGACAGTGTAGAGGGAGCTTTACTCTGTATTTAACCCCGTGCTGTACTCTCCTGGGAGTGTTTGATGGGGACAGTGTACAGGGATCTTTACTCTGTATCTAACCCTGTGCTGTACCTGTCCTGGGAGCGTTTGATGGGGACAGTGTTGAGGGAGCTTTACTCTGTATCTAATCCCGTGCTGTACCTGTCCTGGGAGTGTTTGATGGGGACAGTGTACAGGGAGCTTTACTCTGTATCTAACCCCATGCTGTACCTGTCCAGGGAGTGTTTGATGGGGACAGTGTAGAGGGAGCTTTACTCTGTATCTAACACCGTGCTGTATCTGCCATGGGAGTGTTTGATTGGGACAGTGTAGAGGGAGCTTATCTCTGTATCTAACCCCGTGCTGTACCTGTCCTGGGAGTGTATGATGGGGACAATGTAGAGGGAGCTTTACTCTGTATCTAACCCCGTGCTGTACCTGTCCTGGGAATGTTTGATGGGGACAGTGTAGAGGGAGCTTGACTCTGTATCTAACCCCGTGCTGTTCCTGTCCTGGGAGTGTTTGATGGGGACAGTGTAGAGGGAGCTTTACTCTGTATCTAACCCCGTGCTGTACCTGGCCGGGGAATGTTTGATGGGGACTGTGTAGAGGGAGCTTTACTCTGTATCTAACTCCGTGCTGTTCCTGTCCTGGGAGTGTTTGATGGGGACAGTGTAGAGAGAGCTTTACTCTGTATCTAACTCCGTGCTGTTCCTGTCCTGGGAGTGTTTGATGGGGACAGTGTAGAGGGAGCTTTACTCTGTATCTAACCCCGTGCTGTACCTGTCCTGGGAGTGTTTGATGGAGACAGTGTAGAGGGAGCTTTACTCTGTATCTAACCCCGTGCTGTACCTGTCCTGTGAGTGTTTGATGGGGACAGTGCAGAGGGAGCTTTGCTCCGTATCTAACCCCGTGCTGTATCTGTCCTGGGAGTGTTTGATGGGGACAGTGTAGAGGGAGCTTTACTCTGTATCTAACCCCGTGCTGTACCTGTCCTGGGAGTGTTTGATGGGGACAGTGTAGAGGGAGCTTTACTCTGTATCTAACCCCGTGCTGTACCTGTCCTGGGAGTGTTTGATGGGGACAGTGTAGAGGGAGCTTTACTCTGTATCTAACCTCGTGCTGTATCAGTCCTGGGAGTGTTTGATGGGGATTGAGTAGAGGGAGCTTTACTCTGTATCTATCCCCGTGCTTTACCTGTCCTGGGAGTGTTTGATGGGGACAGTGTAGAGGGAGCTTTACTCTGTATCTTACCCCGTGCTGTACCTGTCCTGGGAGTGTTTGATGGGGACACTGTAGAGGGAGCTTTACTCTGTATCTTATCCCGTGCTGTACCTGTCCTGGGAGTGTTTGATGGGGACAGTGTAGAGGGAGCTTTACTCTGTATCTAACCCCATGCTGTACCTGTCCTGGGAGTGTTTGATGGGGACAGTGTACAGGGAGCTTTACTCTGTATCTAACCCTGTGCTGTACCTGTCCTGGGAGTGTTTGATGGGGAAAGTGTAGAGGGAGCTTCACTCTGTATCTTGCCCGTGCTCTACCTGTCCTGGGAATGTTTGATGGGGACAGTGTAGAGGGAGCTTTACTCTGTACCTAACCCCGTGCTGTACATGTCCTGGGAGTGTTTGATGGGGACAGTGTAGAGGGAGCTTATCTCTGTATCTAACCCCGTGCTGTACCTGTCCTGGGAGTGTTTGATGGGGGCAGTGTAGAGGGAGCTTTACTCTGTGTCTAACACCGTGCTGTATCAGTCCTGGGAGTGTTTGATGGGGACAGTGTAGAGGGAGCTTTACTCTGTATCTAACCCTGTGCTGTACCTGTCCTGGGAGTGTTTGATGGGGACAGTGTAGAGGGAGCTTTATTCTGTATCTAACTCCGTGCTGTATCAGTCCTGGGAGTGTTGGATGGGGACAGTGTAGAGGGAGTATTACTCTGTATCTAACCTCGTGCTGTACCAGTTCTGGGAGTGCTTGATGGTGACAGTGTAGAGGGAGCTTTACTCTCTATCTAACCCCGTGCTGTACCTGTCCTGGGAGTGTTGGATGGGGACAATGTGGAGGGTCTTTAGTCTGTATCTAGCCCCGTGCTGTATCTGTCCTGGGAGTGTTTGATGGGGACAGTGTAGAGGCAGCTTTACTCTGTATCTAACCCCGTGCTGTACATGTCCTGGGAGTGTTTGATGGGGACACTGTAGAGGGAGATTTACTCTGTATCTAATCCCGTGCTGTACCTGTCCTGGGAGTGTTTGATGGGGACAGTGTAGAGGGAGCTTTACTCTGTATCTAACCCCATGCTGTACCTGTCCTGGGGGTGTTAGATGGGGACAGTGTAGAGGGAGCTTTACTCTGTATCTAACCCCGTGCTGTACCTGTCCTGGGAGTGTTTGATGGGGAAAGTGTAGAGGGAGTTTATCTCTGTATCTAACCCCGTGCTGTACCTGTCCTGGGAGTGTTTGATGGGGAGAGTGTAGAGGGAGCTTTACTCTGTATCTAAGCCCGTGCTCTATCTGCCTTGGGAGTGTTTGATGGGGACAGTGTAGAGGGAGCTTTACTCTGTATCTAACCCTGTGCTGTACCTGTCCTGGGAGTGTTTGATGGGGACAGTGTAGAGGGAGCTTTATTCTGTATCTAACTCCGTGCTGTATCAGTCCTGGGAGTGTTGGATGGGGACAGTGTAGAGGGAGTATTACTCTGTATCTAACCTCGTGCTGTACCAGTTCTGGGAGTGCTTGATGGTGACAGTGTAGAGGGAGCTTTACTCTCTATCTAACCCCGTGCTGTACCTGTCCTGGGAGTGTTGGATGGGGACAATGTGGAGGGTCTTTAGTCTGTATCTAGCCCCGTGCTGTATCTGTCCTGGGAGTGTTTGATGGGGACAGTGTAGAGGCAGCTTTACTCTGTATCTAACCCCGTGCTGTACATGTCCTGGGAGTGTTTGATGGGGACAGTGTAGAGGGGCTTTACTCTGTATCTAACCCCTTGCTGTACCTGTCCTGGGAGTGTTTGATGGGGACAGTGTAGAGGGAGCTTTACTCTCTGTCTAACCCCGTGCTGTACCTGTCCAGGGAGTGTTTGATGGGGACAGTGTAGAGGGAGCTTTACTCTGTATCTAACCCCATGCTGTCCCTGTCCTGGGAGTGTTTGATGTGGACAGTGTAGAGCGAGCTTTACTCTGTATCTAACCCCGTGCTGTACCTGTCCTGGGAGTGTTTGATGGGGACAGTGTAAAGGGAGCTTTACTCTGTACCAAACCCCGTGCTGTACCTGTCCTGGGAGTGTTTGATGGGGACAGTGTAGAGGGAGCTTTACTCTGTATCTAACCCCGTGCTGTACCTGTCCTGGGAGTGTTTGATGGGGACAGTGTAGAGGGAGCTTTACTCTGTATCTAACCCCGTGCTGTACCTGTCCTGGGAGTGTTTGATGGGGACAGTGTAGAGGGAGCTTTACTCCGTATCTAACCCCGTGCTGTACCTGTCCTGGTAGTGTTTGATGGGGACAGTGTAGAGGGATCTTTACTCTATATCTAACCCCATGCTGTACCTGTCCAGGGAGTTTTTGATGGGGACAGTGTAGAGGGAGCTTTACTCTGTATCTAACCCCGTGTTGTACCTGTCCTGGGAATGTTTGATGGGGACAGTGTAGAGGGAGCTTTACTCTGTATCTAACCCCGTGCTGTACCTGTCCTGGGAGTGTTTGATGGGGACAGTGTAGAGGGAGCTTTACTCTGTATCTAACCCCGTGTTGTACCTGTCCTGGGAATGTTTGATGGGGACAGTGTAGAGGGAGCTTTACTCTGTATCTAACCCCGTGCTGTACATGTCCTGGGATTGTTTGATGGGGACACTGTAGAGGGAGCTTTACTCTGTATCTAATCCCGTGCTGTACCTGTCCTGGGAGTGTTTGATGGGGACAGTGTAGAGGGAGCTTTACTCTGTATCTAACCCCGTGTTGTACCTGTCCTGGGAGTGTTTGATGGGGACAGTGTAGAGGGAGCTTTACTCTCTATCTAACCCCATGCTGTACCTGTCCTGGGAGTGTTTAATGGGGACAGTGTAGAGAGAGCTTTACTCTGTATATAACCCCGTGTTGTACCTGTCCTGGGAGTGTTTGATGGGGACAGTGTAGAGGGAGCTTTACTCTGTATTTAACCCCGTGCTGTACTCTCCTGGGAGTGTTTGATGGGGACAGTGTACAGGGATCTTTACTCTGTATCTAACCCTGTGCTGTACCTGTCCTGGGAGCGTTTGATGGGGACAGTGTTGAGGGAGCTTTACTCTGTATCTAATCCCGTGCTGTACCTGTCCTGGGAGTGTTTGATGGGGACAGTGTAGAGGGAGCTTTACTCTGTATCTAACCCCATGCTGTACCTGTCCAGGGAGTGTTTGATGGGGACAGTGTAGAGGGAGCTTTACTCTGTATCTAACACCGTGCTGTATCTGCCATGGGAGTGTTTGATTGGGACAGTGTAAAGGGAGCTTATCTCTGTATCTAACCCCGTGCTGTACCTGTCCTGGGAGTGTATGATGGGGACAATGTAGAGGGAGCTTTACTCTGTATCTAACCCCGTGCTGTACCTGTCCTGGGAATGTTTGATGGGGACAGTGTAGAGGGAGCTTGACTCTGTATCTAACCCCGTGCTGTTCCTGTCCTGGGAGTGTTTGATGGGGTCAGTGTAGAGGGAGCTTTACTCTGTATCTAACACCGTGCTGTATCTGCCATGGGAGTGTTTGATTGGGACAGTGTAGAGGGAGCTTATCTCTGTATCTAACCCCGTGCTGTACCTGTCCTGGGAGTGTATGATGGGGACAATGTAGAGGGAGCTTTACTCTGTATCTAACCCCGTGCTGTACCTGTCCTGGGAATGTTTGATGGGGACAGTGTAGAGGGAGCTTGACTCTGTATCTAACCCCGTGCTGTTCCTGTCCTGGGAGTGTTTGATGGGGACAGTGTAGAGGGAGCTTTACTCTGTATCTAACCCCGTGCTGTACCTGGCCTGGGAATGTTTGATGGGGACTGTGTAGAGGGAGCTTTACTCTGTATCTAACTCCGTGCTGTTCCTGTCCTGGGAGTGTTTGATGGGGACAGTGTAGAGAGAGCTTTACTCTGTATCTAACTCCGTGCTGTTCCTGTCCTGGGAGTGTTTGATGGGGACAGTGTAGAGGGAGCTTTACTCTGTATCTAACCCCGTGCTGTACCTGTCCTGGGAGTGTTTGATGGAGACAGTGTAGAGGGAGCTTTACTCTGTATCTAACCCCGTGCTGTACCTGTCCTGTGAGTGTTTGATGGGGACAGTGCAGAGGGAGCTTTGCTCCGTATCTAACCCCGTGCTGTAGCTGTCCTGGGAGTGTTTGATGGGGACAGTGTAGAGGGAGCTTTACTCTGTATCTAACCCTGTGCTGTACCTGTCCTGGGAGTGTTTGATGGGGACAGTGTAGAGGGAGCTTTACTCTGTATCTAACCCCGTGCTGTACCTGTCCTGGGAGTGTTTGATGGGGACAGTGTAGAGGGAGCTTTACTCTGTATCTAACCCCGTGCTGTACCTGTCCTGGGAGTGTTTGATGGGGACAGTGTAGAGGGAGCTTTACTCTGTATCTAACCTCGTGCTGTATCAGTCCTGGGAGTGTTTGATGGGGATTGAGTAGAGGGAGCTTTACTCTGTATCTATCCCCGTGCTTTACCTGTCCTGGGAGTGTTTGATGGGGACAGTGTAGAGGGAGCTTTACTCTGTATCTTACCCCGTGCTGTACCTGTCCTGGGAGTGTTTGATGGGGACACTGTAGAGGGAGCTTTACTCTGTATCTTATCCCGTGCTGTACCTGTCCTGGGAGTGTTTGATGGGGACAGTGTAGAGGGAGCTTTACTCTGTATCTAACCCCATGCTGTACCTGTCCTGGGAGTGTTTGATGGGGACAGTGTACAGGGAGCTTTACTCTGTATCTAACCCTGTGCTGTACCTGTCCTGGGAGTGTTTGATGGGGAAAGTGTAGAGGGAGCTTCACTCTGTATCTTGCCCGTGCTCTACCTGTCCTGGGAATGTTTGATGGGGACAGTGTAGAGGGAGCTTTACTCTGTACCTAACCCCGTGCTGTACATGTCCTGGGAGTGTTTGATGGGGACAGTGTAGAGGGAGCTTATCTCTGTATCTAACCCCGTGCTGTACCTGTCCTGGGAGTGTTTGATGGGGGCAGTGTAGAGGGAGCTTTACTCTGTGTCTAACACCGTGCTGTATCAGTCCTGGGAGTGTTTGATGGGGACAGTGTAGAGGGAGCTTTACTCTGTATCTAACCCTGTGCTGTACCTGTCCTGGGAGTGTTTGATGGGGACAGTGTAGAGGGAGCTTTATTCTGTATCTAACTCCGTGCTGTATCAGTCCTGGGAGTGTTGGATGGGGACAGTGTAGAGGGAGTATTACTCTGTATCTAACCTCGTGCTGTACCAGTTCTGGGAGTGCTTGATGGTGACAGTGTAGAGGGAGCTTTACTCTCTATCTAACCCCGTGCTGTACCTGTCCTGGGAGTGTTGGATGGGGACAATGTGGAGGGTCTTTAGTCTGTATCTAGCCCCGTGCTGTATCTGTCCTGGGAGTGTTTGATGGGGACAGTGTAGAGGCAGCTTTACTCTGTATCTAACCCCGTGCTGTACATGTCCTGGGAGTGTTTGATGGGGACACTGTAGAGGGAGCTTTACTCTGTATCTAATCCCGTGCTGTACCTGTCCTGGGAGTGTTTGATGGGGACAGTGTAGAGGGAGCTTTACTCTGTATCTAACCCCATGCTGTACCTGTCCTGGGGGTGTTAGATGGGGACAGTGTAGAGGGAGCTTTACTCTGTATCTAACCCCGTGCTGTACCTGTCCTGGGAGTGTTTGATGGGGAAAGTGTAGAGGGAGTTTATCTCTGTATCTAACCCCGTGCTGTACCTGTCCTGGGAGTGTTTGATGGGGAGAGTGTAGAGGGAGCTTTACTCTGTATCTAAGCCCGTGCTCTATCTGCCTTGGGAGTGTTTGATGGGGACAGTGTAGAGGGAGCTTTACTCTGTATCTAACCCTGTGCTGTACCTGTCCTGGGAGTGTTTGATGGGGACAGTGTAGAGGGAGCTTTATTCTGTATCTAACTCCGTGCTGTATCAGTCCTGGGAGTGTTGGATGGGGACAGTGTAGAGGGAGTATTACTCTGTATCTAACCTCGTGCTGTACCAGTTCTGGGAGTGCTTGATGGTGACAGTGTAGAGGAGCTTTACTCTCTATCTAACCCCGTGCTGTACCTGTCCTGGGAGTGTTGGATGGGGACAATGTGGAGGGTCTTTAGTCTGTATCTAGCCCCGTGCTGTATCTGTCCTGGGAGTGTTTGATGGGGACAGTGTAGAGGCAGCTTTACTCTGTATCTAACCCCGTGCTGTACATGTCCTGGGAGTGTTTGATGGGGACAGTGTGGAGGGGCTTTACTCTGTATCTAACCCCTTGCTGTACCTGTCCTGGGAGTGTTTGATGGGGACAGTGTAGAGGGAGCTTTACTCTCTGTCTAACCCCGTGCTGTACCTGTCCAGGGAGTGTTTGATGGGGACAGTGTAGAGGGAGCTTTACTCTGTATCTAACCCCATGCTGTCCCTGTCCTGGGAGTGTTTGATGTGGACAGTGTAGAGCGAGCTTTACTCTGTATCTAACCCCGTGCTGTACCTGTCCTGGGAGTGTTTGATGGGGACAGTGTAAAGGGAGCTTTACTCTGTACCAAACCCCGTGCTGTACCTGTCCTGGGATTGTTTGATGGGACAGTGTTGAGGGAGCTTTACTCTGAATCTAACCCCTTGCTGTACCTGTCCTGGGATTGTTTGATGGGGACAGTGTAGAGGGAGCTTTACTCTCTATCTAACCCCATGCTGTACCTGTCCTGGGAGTGTTTGATGGGGACAGTGTAGAGGGAGCTTTACTCTGTATCTAACCCCGTGTTGTACCTGTCCTGGGAGTGTTTGATGGGGACAGTGTAGAGGGAGCTTTACTCTGTATCTAACCCCGTGTTGTACCTGTCCTGGGAATGTTTGATGGGGACAGTGTAGAGGGAGCTTTACTCTGTATCTAACCCCGTGTTGTACCTGTCCTGGGAGTGTTTGATGGGGACAGTGTAGAGGGAGCTTTACTCTGTATCTAACCCCGTGTTGTACCTGTCCTGGGAATGTTTGATGGGAACAGTGTAGAGGGAGCTTTACTCTGTATCTAACCCCGTGCTGTACCTGTCCTGGGAGTGTTTGATGGGGACAGTGTAGAGGGAGCTTTACTCTGTATCTAACCCCGTGCTGTACCTGTCCTGGGAGTGTTTGATGGGGACAGTGTAGAGGGAGCTTTACTCCGTATCTAACCCCGTGCTGTACCTGTCCTGGTAGTGTTTGATGGGGACAGTGTAGAGGGATCTTTACTCTGTATCTAACCCCATGCTGTACCTGTCCAGGGAGTGTTTGATGGGGACAGTGTAGAGGGAGCTTTACTCTGTATCTAACACCGTGCTGTATCTGCCCTGGGAGTGTTTGATGGGGACAGTGTAGAGGGAGCTTATCTCTGTATCTAACCCCGTGCTGTACCTGTCCTGGGAGTGTATGATGGGGACAATGTAGAGGGAGCTTTACTCTGTATCTAACCCCGTGCTGTACCTGTCCTGGGAGTGTTTGATGGGGACAGTGTCGAGGGAGCTTTACTCTGTATCTAACTCCGTGCTGTACCTGTCCTGGGAGTGTTTGATGGGGACAGTGTAGAGGGAGCTTTACTTTGTGTCTAACAAGGTGCTGTACCAGTCCGGGAGTGTTTGTTGGGGACAGTATCAAGAGAGCTTTACTCTGTATCTAACCCCGTGCTGTACCTGTCCTGGGAGTGTTTGATGGGGACAGTGTTGAGGGAGCTTTACTCTGTATCTAATCCCGTGCTGTACCTGTCCTGGGAGTGTTTGATGGGGACAGTGTAGAGGGAGCTTTACTCTGTATCTAACCCCATGCTGTACCTGTCCAGGGAGTGTTTGATGGGGACAGTGTAGAGGGAGCTTTACTCTGTATCTAACACCGTGCTGTATCTGCCATGGGAGTGTTTGATTGGGACAGTGTAAAGGGAGCTTATCTCTGTATCTAACCCCGTGCTGTACCTGTCCTGGGAGTGTATGATGGGGACAATGTAGAGGGAGCTTTACTCTGTATCTAACCCCGTGCTGTACCTGTCCTGGGAATGTTTGATGGGGACAGTGTAGAGGGAGCTTGACTCTGTATCTAACCCCGTGCTGTTCCTGTCCTGGGAGTGTTTGATGGGGTCAGTGTAGAGGGAGCTTTACTCTGTATCTAACACCGTGCTGTATCTGCCATGGGAGTGTTTGATTGGGACAGTGTAGAGGGAGCTTATCTCTGTATCTAACCCCGTGCTGTACCTGTCCTGGGAGTGTATGATGGGGACAATGTAGAGGGAGCTTTACTCTGTATCTAACCCCGTGCTGTACCTGTCCTGGGAATGTTTGATGGGGACAGTGTAGAGGGAGCTTGACTCTGTATCTAACCCCGTGCTGTTCCTGTCCTGGGAGTGTTTGATGGGGACAGTGTAGAGGGAGCTTTACTCTGTATCTAACCCCGTGCTGTACCTGGCCTGGGAATGTTTGATGGGGACTGTGTAGAGGGAGCTTTACTCTGTATCTAACTCCGTGCTGTTCCTGTCCTGGGAGTGTTTGATGGGGACAGTGTAGAGAGAGCTTTACTCTGTATCTAACTCCGTGCTGTTCCTGTCCTGGGAGTGTTTGATGGGGACAGTGTAGAGGGAGCTTTACTCTGTATCTAACCTCGTGCTGTACCTGTCCTGGGAGTGTTTGATGGAGACAGTGTAGAGGGAGCTTTACTCTGTATCTAACCCCGTGCTGTACCTGTCCTGTGAGTGTTTGATGGGGACAGTGCAGAGGGAGCTTTGCTCCGTATCTAACCCCGTGCTGTAGCTGTCCTGGGAGTGTTTGATGGGGACAGTGTAGAGGGAGCTTTACTCTGTATCTAACCCTGTGCTGTACCTGTCCTGGGAGTGTTTGATGGGGACAGTGTAGAGGGAGCTTTACTCTGTATCTAACCCCGTGCTGTACCTGTCCTGGGAGTGTTTGATGGGGACAGTGTAGAGGGAGCTTTACTCTGTATCTAACCCCGTGCTGTACCTGTCCTGGGAGTGTTTGATGGGGACAGTGTAGAGGGAGCTTTACTCTGTATCTAACCTCGTGCTGTATCAGTCCTGGGAGTGTTTGATGGGGATTGAGTAGAGGGAGCTTTACTCTGTATCTATCCCCGTGCTTTACCTGTCCTGGGAGTGTTTGATGGGGACAGTGTAGAGGGAGCTTTACTCTGTATCTTACCCCGTGCTGTACCTGTCCTGGGAGTGTTTGATGGGGACACTGTAGAGGGAGCTTTACTCTGTATCTTATCCCGTGCTGTACCTGTCCTGGGAGTGTTTGATGGGGACAGTGTAGAGGGAGCTTTACTCTGTATCTAACCCCATGCTGTACCTGTCCTGGGAGTGTTTGATGGGGACAGTGTACAGGGAGCTTTACTCTGTATCTAACCCTGTGCTGTACCTGTCCTGGGAGTGTTTGATGGGGAAAGTGTAGAGGGAGCTTCACTCTGTATCTTGCCCGTGCTCTACCTGTCCTGGGAATGTTTGATGGGGACAGTGTAGAGGGAGCTTTACTCTGTACCTAACCCCGTGCTGTACATGTCCTGGGAGTGTTTGATGGGGACAGTGTAGAGGGAGCTTATCTCTGTATCTAACCCCGTGCTGTACCTGTCCTGGGAGTGTTTGATGGGGGCAGTGTAGAGGGAGCTTTACTCTGTGTCTAACACCGTGCTGTATCAGTCCTGGGAGTGTTTGATGGGGACAGTGTAGAGGGAGCTTTACTCTGTATCTAACCCTGTGCTGTACCTGTCCTGGGAGTGTTTGATGGGGACAGTGTAGAGGGAGCTTTATTCTGTATCTAACTCCGTGCTGTATCAGTCCTGGGAGTGTTGGATGGGGACAGTGTAGAGGGAGTATTACTCTGTATCTAACCTCGTGCTGTACCAGTTCTGGGAGTGCTTGATGGTGACAGTGTAGAGGGAGCTTTACTCTCTATCTAACCCCGTGCTGTACCTGTCCTGGGAGTGTTGGATGGGGACAATGTGGAGGGTCTTTAGTCTGTATCTAGCCCCGTGCTGTATCTGTCCTGGGAGTGTTTGATGGGGACAGTGTAGAGGCAGCTTTACTCTGTATCTAACCCCGTGCTGTACATGTCCTGGGAGTGTTTGATGGGGACACTGTAGAGGGAGCTTTACTCTGTATCTAATCCCGTGCTGTACCTGTCCTGGGAGTGTTTGATGGGGACAGTGTAGAGGGAGCTTTACTCTGTATCTAACCCCATGCTGTACCTGTCCTGGGGGTGTTAGATGGGGACAGTGTAGAGGGAGCTTTACTCTGTATCTAACCCCGTGCTGTACCTGTCCTGGGAGTGTTTGATGGGGAAAGTGTAGAGGGAGTTTATCTCTGTATCTAACCCCGTGCTGTACCTGTCCTGGGAGTGTTTGATGGGGAGAGTGTAGAGGGAGCTTTACTCTGTATCTAAGCCCGTGCTCTATCTGCCTTGGGAGTGTTTGATGGGGACAGTGTAGAGGGAGCTTTACTCTGTATCTAACCCTGTGCTGTACCTGTCCTGGGAGTGTTTGATGGGGACAGTGTAGAGGGAGCTTTATTCTGTATCTAACTCCGTGCTGTATCAGTCCTGGGAGTGTTGGATGGGGACAGTGTAGAGGGAGTATTACTCTGTATCTAACCTCGTGCTGTACCAGTTCTGGGAGTGCTTGATGGTGACAGTGTAGAGGAGCTTTACTCTCTATCTAACCCCGTGCTGTACCTGTCCTGGGAGTGTTGGATGGGGACAATGTGGAGGGTCTTTAGTCTGTATCTAGCCCCGTGCTGTATCTGTCCTGGGAGTGTTTGATGGGGACAGTGTAGAGGCAGCTTTACTCTGTATCTAACCCCGTGCTGTACATGTCCTGGGAGTGTTTGATGGGGACAGTGTGGAGGGGCTTTACTCTGTATCTAACCCCTTGCTGTACCTGTCCTGGGAGTGTTTGATGGGGACAGTGTAGAGGGAGCTTTACTCTCTGTCTAACCCCGTGCTGTACCTGTCCAGGGAGTGTTTGATGGGGACAGTGTAGAGGGAGCTTTACTCTGTATCTAACCCCATGCTGTCCCTGTCCTGGGAGTGTTTGATGTGGACAGTGTAGAGCGAGCTTTACTCTGTATCTAACCCCGTGCTGTACCTGTCCTGGGAGTGTTTGATGGGGACAGTGTAAAGGGAGCTTTACTCTGTACCAAACCCCGTGCTGTACCTGTCCTGGGATTGTTTGATGGGACAGTGTTGAGGGAGCTTTACTCTGAATCTAACCCCTTGCTGTACCTGTCCTGGGATTGTTTGATGGGGACAGTGTAGAGGGAGCTTTACTCTCTATCTAACCCCATGCTGTACCTGTCCTGGGAGTGTTTGATGGGGACAGTGTAGAGGGAGCTTTACTCTGTATCTAACCCCGTGTTGTACCTGTCCTGGGAGTGTTTGATGGGGACAGTGTAGAGGGAGCTTTACTCTGTATCTAACCCCGTGTTGTACCTGTCCTGGGAATGTTTGATGGGGACAGTGTAGAGGGAGCTTTACTCTGTATCTAACCCCGTGTTGTACCTGTCCTGGGAGTGTTTGATGGGGACAGTGTAGAGGGAGCTTTACTCTGTATCTAACCCCGTGTTGTACCTGTCCTGGGAATGTTTGATGGGAACAGTGTAGAGGGAGCTTTACTCTGTATCTAACCCCGTGCTGTACCTGTCCTGGGAGTGTTTGATGGGGACAGTGTAGAGGGAGCTTTACTCTGTATCTAACCCCGTGCTGTACCTGTCCTGGGAGTGTTTGATGGGGACAGTGTAGAGGGAGCTTTACTCCGTATCTAACCCCGTGCTGTACCTGTCCTGGTAGTGTTTGATGGGGACAGTGTAGAGGGATCTTTACTCTGTATCTAACCCCATGCTGTACCTGTCCAGGGAGTGTTTGATGGGGACAGTGTAGAGGGAGCTTTACTCTGTATCTAACACCGTGCTGTATCTGCCCTGGGAGTGTTTGATGGGGACAGTGTAGAGGGAGCTTATCTCTGTATCTAACCCCGTGCTGTACCTGTCCTGGGAGTGTATGATGGGGACAATGTAGAGGGAGCTTTACTCTGTATCTAACCCCGTGCTGTACCTGTCCTGGGAGTGTTTGATGGGGACAGTGTCGAGGGAGCTTTACTCTGTATCTAACTCCGTGCTGTACCTGTCCTGGGAGTGTTTGATGGGGACAGTGTAGAGGGAGCTTTACTTTGTGTCTAACAAGGTGCTGTACCAGTCCGGGAGTGTTTGTTGGGGACAGTATCAAGAGAGCTTTACTCTGTATCTAACCCCGTGCTGTACCTGTCCTGGGAGTGTTTGATGGGGACAGTGTAGAGGGAGCTTTACTCTGTATTCAACCTCATGCTGTATCAGTCCTGGGAGTGTTTGATGGGGATTGTGTAGAGGGAGCTTTACTCTGTATCTAACCCCATGCTGTCCCTGTCCTGGGAGTGTTTGATGGGGACAGTGTAGAGGGAGCTTTACTCTGTATCTTACCCCGTGCTGTACCTGTCCTGGGAGTGTTTGATGGGGACACTGTAGAGGGAGCTTTACTCTGTATCTAATCCCGTGCTGTACCTGTCCTGGGAGTGTTTGATGGGGACAGTGTAGAGGGAGCTTTTCTCTGTATCTAACCCCGTGCTGTACCTGTACTGGGAGTGTTTGATGGGGACAGTGTAGAGGGAGCTTTACTCTGTATCTAACCCCATGCTGTACCTGTCCTGGGGGTGTTAGATGGGGACAGTGTAGAGGGAGCTTTACTCTGTATCTAACCCCGTGCTGTACCTGTCCTGGGAGTGTTTGATGGGGAGAGTGTAGAGGGAGCTTTACTCTGTATCTAACCCTGTGCTGTACCTGTCCTGGGAGTGTTTGATGGCTACAGTGTAAAGGGAGCTTTACTCTGTATCTAACCCCGTGCTGTACCTGTCCTGGGAGTGTTTGATGGGGACAGTGTAGAGGGAGCTTATCTCTGTATCTAACCCCGTGCTGTACCTGTCCTGGGGGTGTTAGATGGGGACAGTGTAGAGGGAGCTTTACTCTGTATCTAACCCTGTGCTGTACCTGTCCTGGGAGTGTTTGATGGCTAAAGTGTAAAGGGAGCTTATCTCTGTATCTAACCCCGTGCTGTACCTGTCCTGGGAGTGTTTGATTGATACAGTGTAGAGGGAGCTTTATTCTGTATCTAACCCCGTGCTGTACCTGTCCTGGGAGTGTTTGATGGGGACAGTGTAGAGGCAGCTTTACTCTGTATCTAACCCCGTGCTGTACATGTCCTGGGAGTGTTTGATGGGGACAGTGTAGAGCGAGCTTTACTCTGTATCTAACCCTGTGCTGTACCTGTCCTGGGAGTGTTTGATGGGGACAGTGTAGAGGGAGCTTTACTCTGTATCTAACCCCGTGCTGTACCTGTCCTGGGAGTGTTTGATGGGGACAGTGTAGAGGGAGCTTTACTCTGTATCTAACCCCTTGCTGTACCTGTCCTGGGAGTGTTTGATGGGGACAGTGTAGAGGGAGCTTTACTCTCTATCTAACCCCGTGCTGTACCTGTGCAGGGAGTGTTTGATGGGGACAGTGTAGAGGGAGCTTTACTCTGTATCTAACCCCGTGCTGTACCTGTCCTGGGAGTGTTTGATGTGGACAGTGTAGAGCGAGCTTTACTCTGTATCTAACCCTGTGCTGTACCTGTCCTGGGATTGTTTGATGGGACAGTGTAGAGGGAGCTTTACTCTGTATCTAACCCCGTGCTGTACCTGTCCTGGGAGTGTTTGATGGGGACAGTGTAGAGGGAGCTTTACTCTGTATCTAACCCCGTGTTGTACCTGTCCTGGGAGTGTTTGATGGGGACAGTGTAGAGGGAGCTTTACTCTCTATCTAACCCCATGCTGTACCTGTCCTGGGAGTGTTTAATGGGGACAGTGTAGAGGGAGCTTTACTCTGTATATAACCCCGTGTTGTACCTGTCCTGGGAGTGTTTGATGGGGACAGTGTAGAGGGAGCTTTACTCTGTATTTAACCCCGTGCTGTACTCTCCTGGGAGTGTTTGATGGGGACAGTGTACAGGGATCTTTACTCTGTATCTAACCCTGTGCTGTACCTGTCCTGGGAGCGTTTGATGGGGACAGTGTTGAGGGAGCTTTACTCTGTATCTAATCCCGTGCTGTACCTGTCCTGGGAGTGTTTGATGGGGACAGTGTAGAGGGAGCTTTACTCTGTATCTAACCCCATGCTGTACCTGTCCAGGGAGTGTTTGATGGGGACAGTGTAGAGGGAGCTTTACTCTGTATCTAACACCGTGCTGTATCTGCCCTGGGAGTGTTTGATTGGGACAGTGTAGAGGGAGCTTATCTCTGTATCTAACCCCGTGCTGTACCTGTCCTGGGAGTGTATGATGGGGACAATGTAGAGAGAGCTTGACTCTGTATCTAACCCCGTGCTGTTCCTGTCCTGGGAGTGTTTGATGGGGACAGTGTAGAGGGAGCTTTACTCTGTATCTAACCCCGTGCTGTACCTGGCCTGGGAATGTTTGATGGGGACTGTGTAGAGGGAGCTTTACTCTGTATCTAACTCCGTGCTGTTCCTGTCCTGGGAGTGTTTGATGGGGACAGTGTAGAGAGAGCTTTACTCTGTATCTAACTCCGTGCTGTTCCTGTCCTGGGAGTGTTTGATGGGGACAGTGTAGAGGGAGCTTTACTCTGTATCTAACCCCGTGCTGTACCTGTCCTGGGAGTGTTTGATGGAGACAGTGTAGAGGGAGCTTTACTCTGTATCTAACCCCGTGCTGTACCTGTCCTGTGAGTGATTGATGGGGACAGTGCAGAGGGAGCTTTGCTCTGTATCTAACCCCGTGCTGTATCTGTCCTGGGAGTGTTTGATGGGGACAGTGTAGAGGGAGCTTTACTCTGTATCTAACCCCGTGCTGTACCTGTCCTGGGAGTGTTTGATGGGGACAGTGTAGAGGGAGCTTTACTCTGTATCTAACCCCGTGCTGTACCTGTCCTGGGAGTGTTTGATGGGGACAGTGTAGAGGGAGCTTTACTCTGTATCTAACCCCGTGCTGTACCTGTCCTGGGAGTGTTTGATGGGGACAGTGTAGAGGGAGCTTTACTCTGTATCTAACCTCGTGCTGTATCAGTCCTGGGAGTGTTTGATGGGGATTGAGTAGAGGGAGCTTTACTCTGTATCTATCCCCGTGCTTTACCTGTCCTGGGAGTGTTTGATGGGGACAGTGTAGAGGGAGCTTTACTCTGTATCTTACCCCGTGCTGTACCTGTCCTGGGAGTGTTTGATGGGGACACTGTAGAGGGAGCTTTACTCTGTATCTAATCCCGTGCTGTACCTGTCCTGGGAGTGTTTGATGGGGACAGTGTAGAGGGAGCTTTACTCTGTATCTAACCCCATGCTGTACCTGTCCTGGGAGTGTTTGATGGGGACAGTGTACAGGGAGCTTTACTCTGTATCTAACCCTGTGCTGTACCTGTCCTGGGAGTGTTTGATGGGGAAAGTGTAGAGGGAGCTTCACTCTGTATCTTGCCCGTGCTCTACCTGTCCTGGGAATGTTTGATGGGGACAGTGTAGAGGGAGCTTTACTCTGTACCTAACCCCGTGCTGTACATGTCCTGGGAGTGTTTGATGGGGACAGTGTAGAGGGATCTTATCTCTGTATCTAACCCCGTGCTGTACCTGTCCTGGGAGTGTTTGTTGGGGGCAGTGTAGAGGGAGCTTTACTCTGTGTCTAACACCGTGCTGTATCAGTCCTGGGAGTGTTTGATGGGGACAGTGTAGAGGGAGCTTTACTCTGTATCTAACCCTGTGCTGTACCTGTCCTGGGAGTGTTTGATGCGGACAGTGTAGAGGGAGCTTTATTCTGTATCTAACTCCGTGCTGTATCAGTCCTGGGAGTGTTGGATGGGGACAGTGTAGAGGGAGTATTACTCTGTATCTAACCTCGTGCTGTACCAGTTCTGGGAGTGCTTGATGGTGACAGTGTAGAGGGAGCTTTACTCTCTATCTGACCCCGTGCTGTACCTGTCCTGGGAGTGTTGGATGGGGACAATGTGGAGGGTCTTTAGTCTGTATCTAGCCCCGTGCTGTATCTGTCCTGGGAGTGTTTGATGGGGACAGTGTAGAGGCAGCTTTACTCTGTATCTAACCCCGTGCTGTACATGTCCTGGGAGTGTTTGATGGGGACAGTGTAGAGGGGCTTTACTCTGTATCTAACCCCTTGCTGTACCTGTCCTGGGAGTGTTTGATGGGGACAGTGTAGAGGGAGCTTTACTCTCTGTCTAACCCCGTGCTGTACCTGTCCAGGGAGTGTTTGATGGGGACAGTGTAGAGGGAGCTTTACTCTGTATGTAACCCCATGCTGTCCCTGTCCTGGGAGTGTTTGATGTGGACAGTGTAGAGCGAGCTTTACTCTGTATCTAACCCCGTGCTGTACCTGTCCTGGGAGTGTTTGATGGGGACAGTGTAAAGGGAGCTTTACTCTGTATCTAACCCCGTGCTGTACCTGTCCTGGGAGTGTTTGATGGGGAGAGTGTAGAGGGAGCTTTACTCTGTACCAAACCCCGTGCTGTACCTGTCCTGGGATTGTTGATGGGACAGTGTTGAGGGAGCTTTACTCTGAATCTAACCCCTTGCTGTACCTGTCCTGGGATTGTTTGATGGGGACAGTGTAGAGGGAGCTTTACTCTCTATCTAACCCCATGCTGTACCTGTCCTGGGAGTGTTTGATGGGGACAGTGTAGAGGGAGCTTTACTCTGTATCTAACCCCGTGTTGTACCTGTCCTGGGAATGTTTGATGGGGACAGTGTAGAGGGAGCTTTACTCTGTATCTAACCCCGTGCTGTACCTGTCCTGGGAGTGTTTGATGGGGACAGTGTAGAGGGAGCTTTACTCTGTATCTAACCCCGTGATGTACCTGTCCTGGGAGTGTTTGATGGGGACAGTGTAGAGGGAGCTTTACTCCGTATCTAACCCCGTGCTGTACCTGTCCTGGTAGTGTTTGATGGGGACAGTGTAGAGGGATCTTTACTCTGTATCTAACCCCATGCTGTACCTGTCCAGGGAGTGTTTGATGGGGACAGTGTAGAGGGAGCTTTACTCTGTATCTAACACCGTGCTGTATCTGCCCTGGGAGTGTTTGATGGGGACAGTGTAGAGGGAGCTTATCTCTGTATCTAACCCCGTGCTGTACCTGTCCTGGGAGTGTATGATGGGGACAATGTAGAGAGAGCTTGACTCTGTATCTAACCCCGTGCTGTTCCTGTCCTGGGAGTGTTTGATGGGGACAGTGTAGAGGGAGCTTTACTCTGTATCTAACCCCGTGCTGTACCTGGCCTGGGAATGTTTGATGGGGACTGTGTAGAGGGAGCTTTACTCTGTATCTAACTCCGTGCTGTTCCTGTCCTGGGAGTGTTTGATGGGGACAGTGTAGAGAGAGCTTTACTCTGTATCTAACTCCGTGCTGTTCCTGTCCTGGGAGTGTTTGATGGGGACAGTGTAGAGGGAGCTTTACTCTGTATCTAACCCCGTGCTGTACCTGTCCTGGGAGTGTTTGATGGAGACAGTGTAGAGGGAGCTTTACTCTGTATCTAACCCCGTGCTGTACCTGTCCTGTGAGTGTTTGTTGGGGACAGTGCAGAGGGAGCTTTGCTCTGTATCTAACCCCGTGCTGTATCTGTCCTGGGAGTGTTTGATGGGGACAGTGTAGAGGGAGCTTTACTCTGTATCTAACCCCGTGCTGTACCTGTCCTGGGAGTGTTTGATGGGGACAGTGTAGAGGGAGCTTTACTCTGTATCTAACCCCGTGCTGTACCTGTCCTGGGAGTGTTTGATGGGGACAGTGTAGAGGGAGCTTTACTCTGTATCTAACCTCGTGCTGTATCAGTCCTGGGAGTGTTTGATGGGGATTGAGTAGAGGGAGCTTTACTCTGTATCTATCCCCGTGCTTTACCTGTCCTGGGAGTGTTTGATGGGGACAGTGTAGAGGGAGCTTTACTCTGTATCTAACCCCATGCTGTACCTGTCCTGGGAGTGTTTGATGGGGACAGTGTACAGGGAGCTTTACTCTGTATCTTACCCTGTGCTGTACCTGTCCTGGGAGTGTTTGATGGGGAAAGTGTAGAGGGAGCTTCACTCTGTATCTTGCCCGTGCTCTACCTGTCCTGGGAATGTTTGATGGGGACAGTGTAGAGGGAGCTTTACTCTGTACCTAACCCCGTGCTGTACATGTCCTGGGAGTTTTTGATGGGGACAGTGTAGAGGGAGCTTATCTCTGTATCTAACCCCGTGCTGTACCTGTCCTGGGAGTGTTTGATGGGGGCAGTGTAGAGGGAGCTTTACTCTGTGTCTAACACCGTGCTGTATCAGTCCTGGGAGTGTTTGATGGGGACAGTGTAGAGGGAGCTTTACTCTGTATCTAACCCTGTGCTGTACCTGTCCTGGGAGTGTTTGATGGGGACAGTGTAGAGGGATCTTTATTCTGTATCTAACTCCGTGCTGTATCAGTCCTGGGAGTGTTGGATGGGGACAGTGTAGAGGGAGTATTACTCTGTATCTAACCTCGTGCTGTACCAGTTCTGGGAGTGCTTGATGGTGACAGTGTAGAGGGAGCTTTACTCTCTATCTAACCCCGTGCTGTACCTGTCCTGGGAGTGTTGGATGGGGACAATGTGGAGGGTCTTTAGTCTGTATCTAGCCCCGTGCTGTATCTGTCCTGGGAGTGTTTGATGGGGACATTGTAGAGGCAGCTTTACTCTGTATCTAACCCCGTGCTGTGCATGTCCTGGGAGTGTTTGATGGGGACACTGTAGAGGGAGCTTTACTCTGTATCTAATCCCGTGCTGTACCTGTCCTGGGAGTGTTTGATGGGGACAGTGTAGAGGGAGCTTTACTCTGTATCTAACCCCATGCTGTACCTGTCCTGGGGGTGTTAGATGGGGACAGTGTAGAGGGAGCTTTACTCTGTATCTAACCCCGTGCTGTACCTGTCCTGGGAGTGTTTGATGGGGAAAGTGTAGAGGGAGTTTATCTCTGTATCTAACCCCGTGCTGTACCTGTCCTGGGAGTGTTTGATGGGGAGAGTGTAGAGGGAGCTTTACTCTGTATCTAAGCCCGTGCTCTATCTGCCTTGGGAGTGTTTGATGGGGACAGTGTAGAGGGAGCTTTACTCTGTATCTAACCCCATGCTGTACCTGTCCTGGGAGTGTTTGATGGGGACAGTGTACAGGGAGCTTTACTCTGTATCTAACCCTGTGCTGTACCTGTCCTGGGAGTGTTTGATGGGGAAAGTGTAGAGGGAGCTTCACTCTGTATCTTGCCCGTGCTCTACCTGTCCTGGGAATGTTTGATGGGGACAGTGTAGAGGGAGCTTTACTCTGTACCTAACCCCGTGCTGTACATGTCCTGGGAGTGTTTGATGGGGACAGTGTAGAGGGAGCTTATCTCTGTATCTAACCCCGTGCTGTACCTGTCCTGGGAGTGTTTGATGGGGGCAGTGTAGAGGGAGCTTTACTCTGTGTCTAACACCGTGCTGTATCAGTCCTGGGAGTGTTTGATGGGGACAGTGTAGAGGGAGCTTTACTCTGTATCTAACCCTGTGCTGTACCTGTCCTGGGAGTGTTTGATGGGGACAGTGTAGAGGGAGCTTTATTCTGTATCTAACTCCGTGCTGTATCAGTCCTGGGAGTGTTGGATGGGGACAGTGTAGAGGGAGTATTACTCTGTATCTAACCTCGTGCTGTACCAGTTCTGGGAGTGCTTGATGGTGACAGTGTAGAGGGAGCTTTACTCTCTATCTAACCCCGTGCTGTACCTGTCCTGGGAGTGTTGGATGGGGACAATGTGGAGGGTCTTTAGTCTGTGTCTAGCCCCGTGCTGTATCTGTCCTGGGAGTGTTTGATGGGGACAGTGTAGAGGGGCTTTACTCTGTATCTAACCCCTTGCTGTACCTGTCCTGGGAGTGTTTGATGGGGACAGTGTAGAGGGAGCTTTACTCTCTGTCTAACCCCGTGCTGTACCTGTCCAGGGAGTGTTTGATGGGGACAGTGTAGAGGGAGCTTTACTCTGTATCTAACCCCATGCTGTCCCTGTCCTGGGAGTGTTTGATGTGGACAGTGTAGAGCGAGCTTTACTCTGTATCTAACACCGTGCTGTACCTGTCCTGGGAGTGTTTGATGGGGACAGTGTAAAGGGAGCTTTACTCTGTACCAAACCCCGTGCTGTACCTGTCCTGGGATTGTTTGATGGGACAGTGTTGAGGGAGCTTTACTCTGAATCTAACCCCTTGCTGTACCTGTCCTGGGATTGTTTGATGGGGACAGTGTAGAGGGAGCTTTACTCTCTATCTAACCCCATGCTGTACCTGTCCTGGGAGTGTTTGATGGGGACAGTGTAGAGGGAGCTTTTCTCTGTATCTAACCCCGTGTTGTACCTGTCCTGGGAGTGTTTGATGGGGACAGTGTAGAGGGAGCTTTACTCTGTATCTAACCCCGTGTTGTACCTGTCCTGGGAATGTTTGATGGGGACAGTGTAGAGGGAGCTTTACTCTGTATCTAACCCCGTGTTGTACCTGTCCTGGGAGTGTTTGATGGGGACAGTGTAGAGGGAGCTTTACTCTGTATCTAACCCCGTGTTGTACCTGTCCTGGGAATGTTTGATGGGGACAGTGTAGAGGGAGCTTTACTCTGTATCTAACCCCCTGCTGTACCTGTCCTGGGAGTGTTTGATGGGGACAGTGTAGAGGGAGCTTTACTCTGTATCTAACCCCGTGCTGTACCTGTCCTGGGAGTGTTTGATGGGGACAGTGTAGAGGGAGCTTTACTCCGTATCTAACCCCGTGCTGTACCTGTCCTGGTAGTGTTTGATGGGGACAGTGTAGAGGGATCTTTACTCTGTATCTAACCCCATGCTGTACCTGTCCAGGGAGTGTTTGATGGGGACAGTGTAGAGGGAGCTTTACTCTGTATCTAACACCGTGCTGTATCTGCCCTGGGAGTGTTTGATGGGGACAGTGTAGAGGGAGCTTATCTCTGTATCTAACCCCGTGCTGTACCTGTCCTGGGAGTGTATGATGGGGACAATGTAGAGAGAGCTTTACTCTGTATCTAACTCCGTGCTGTACCTGTCCTGGGAGTGTTTGATGGGGACAGTGTAGAGGGAGCTTTACTCTGTGTCTAACAAGGTGCTGTACCAGTCCGGGAGTGTTTGTTGGGGACAGTATCAAGAGAGCTTTACTCTGTATCTAACCCCATGCTGTACCTGTCCTGGGAGTGTTTGATGGGGACAGTGTAGAGGGAGCTTTACTCTGTATCTAACCTCATGCTGTATCAGTCCTGGGAGTGTTTGATGGGGATTGTGTAGAGGGAGCTTTACTCTGTATCTAACCCCATGCTGTCCCTGTCCTGGGAGTGTTTGATGGGGACAGTGTAGAGGGAGCTTTACTCTGTATCTTACCCCGTGCTGTACCTGTCCTGGGAGTGTTTGATGGGGACACTGTAGAGGGAGCTTTACTCTGTATCTAATCCTGTGCTGTACCTGTCCTGGGAGTGTTTGATGGGGACAGTGTAGAGGGAGCTTTTCTCTGTATCTAACCCCGTGCTGTACCTGTACTGGGAGTGTTTGATGGGGACAGTGTAGAGGGAGCTTTACACTGTATCTAACCCCATGCTGTACCTGTCCTGGGGGTGTTAGATGGGGACAGTGTAGAGGGAGCTTTACTCTGTATCTAACCCCGTGCTGTACCTGTCCTGGGAGTGTTTGATGGGGAGAGTGTAGAGGGAGCTTTACTCTGTATCTAACCCTGTGCTGTACCTGTCCTGGGAGTGTTTGATGGCTACAGTGTAAAGGGAGCTTCTCTCTGTATCTAACCCCGTGCTGTACCTGTCCTGGGGGTGTTAGATGGGAACAGTGTAGAGGGAGCTTTACTCTGTATCTAACCCTGTGCTGTACCTGTCCTGGGAGTGTTTGAGGGCTACAGTGTAAAGGGAGCTTATCTCTGTATCTAACCCCGTGCTGTACCTGTCCTGGGAGTGTTTGATGGGGACAGTGTAGAGGGAGCTTTATTCTGTATCTAACCCCGTGCTGTACCCGTCCTGGGAGTGTTTGATGGGGACAGTGTAGAGGCAGCTTTACTCTGTATCTAACCCCGTGCTGTACATGTCCTGGGAGTGTTTGATGGGGACAGTGTAGAGGGGCTTTACTCTGTATCTAACCCCTTGCTGTACCTGTCCTGGGAGTGTTTGATGGGGACAGTGTAGAGGGAGCTTTACTCTCTATCTAACCCCGTGCTGTACCTGTGCAGGGAGTGTTTGATGGGGACAGTGTGGAGGGAGCTTTACTCTGTATCTAACCCCGTGCTGTACCTGTCCTGGGAGTGTTTGATGTGGACAGTGTAGAGCGAGCTTTACTCTGTATCTAACCCTGTGCTGTACCTGTCCTGGGATTGTTTGATGGGACAGTGTAGAGGGAGCTTTACTCTGTATCTAACCCCGTGCTGTACCTGTCCTGGGAGTGTTTGATGGGGACAGTGTAGAGGGAGCTTTACTCTGTATCTAACCCCGTGTTGTACCTGTCCTGGGAGTGTTTGATGGGGACAGTGTAGAGGGAGCTTTACTCTCTATCTAACCCCATGCTGTACCTGTCCTGGGAGTGTTTAATGGGGACAGTGTAGAGGGAGCTTTACTCTGTATATAACCCCGTGTTGTACCTGTCCTGGGAGTGTTTGATGGGGACAGTGTAGAGGGAGCTTTACTCTGTATTTAACCCCGTGCTGTACTCTCCTGGGAGTGTTTGATGGGGACAGTGTACAGGGATCTTTACTCTGTATCTAACCCTGTGCTGTACCTGTCCTGGGAGCGTTTGATGGGGACAGTGTTGAGGGAGCTTTACTCTGTATCTAATCCCGTGCTGTACCTGTCCTGGGAGTGTTTGATGGGGACAGTGTAGAGGGAGCTTTACTCTGTATCTAACCCCATGCTGTACCTGTCCAGGGAGTGTTTGATGGGGACAGTGTAGAGGGAGCTTTACTCTGTATCTAACACCGTGCTGTATCTGCCCTGGGAGTGTTTGATTGGGACAGTGTAGAGGGAGCTTATCTCTGTATCTAACCCCGTGCTGTACCTGTCCTGGGAGTGTATGATGGGGACAATGTAGAGAGAGCTTGACTCTGTATCTAACCCCGTGCTGTTCCTGTCCTGGGAGTGTTTGATGGGGACAGTGTAGAGGGAGCTTTACTCTGTATCTAACCCCGTGCTGTACCTGGCCTGGGAATGTTTGATGGGGACTGTGTAGAGGGAGCTTTACTCTGTATCTAACTCCGTGCTGTTCCTGTCCTGGGAGTGTTTGATGGGGACAGTGTAGAGAGAGCTTTACTCTGTATCTAACTCCGTGCTGTTCCTGTCCTGGGAGTGTTTGATGGGGACAGTGTAGAGGGAGCTTTACTCTGTATCTAACCCCGTGCTGTACCTGTCCTGGGAGTGTTTGATGGGGACAGTGCAGAGGGAGCTTTGCTCTGTATCTAACCCCGTGCTGTACCTGTCCTGTGAGTGTTTGATGGGGACAGTGCAGAGGGAGCTTTGCTCTGTATCTAACCCCGTGCTGTATCTGTCCTGGGAGTGTTTGATGGGGACAGTGTAGAGGGAGCTTTACTCTGTATCTAACCCCGTGCTGTACCTGTCCTGGGAGTGTTTGATGGGGACAGTGTAGAGGGAGCTTTACTCTGTATCTAACCCCGTGCTGTACCTGTCCTGGGAGTGTTTGATGGGGACAGTGTAGAGGGAGCTTTACTCTGTATCTAACCTCGTGCTGTATCAGTCCTGGGAGTGTTTGATGGGGATTGAGTAGAGGGAGCTTTACTCTGTATCTATCCCCGTGCTTTACCTGTCCTGGGAGTGTTTGATGGGGACAGTGTAGAGGGAGCTTTACTCTGTATCTTACCCCGTGCTGTACCTGTCCTGGGAGTGTTTGATGGGGACACTGTAGAGGGAGCTTTACTCTGTATCTAATCCCGTGCTGTACCTGTCCTGGGAGTGTTTGATGGGGACAGTGTAGAGGGAGCTTTACTCTGTATCTAACCCCATGCTGTACCTGTCCTGGGAGTGTTTGATGGGGACAGTGTACAGGGAGCTTTACTCTGTATCTAACCCTGTGCTGTACCTGTCCTGGGAGTGTTTGATGGGGAAAGTGTAGAGGGAGCTTCACTCTGTATCTTGCCCGTGCTCTACCTGTCCTGGGAATGTTTGATGGGGACAGTGTAGAGGGAGCTTTACTCTGTACCTAACCCCGTGCTGTACATGTCCTGGGAGTGTTTGATGGGGACAGTGTAGAGGGAGCTTATCTCTGTATCTAACCCCGTGCTGTACCTGTCCTGGGAGTGTTTGATGGGGGCAGTGTAGAGGGAGCTTTACTCTGTGTCTAACACCGTGCTGTATCAGTCCTGGGAGTGTTTGATGGGGACAGTGTAGAGGGAGCTTTACTCTGTATCTAACCCTGTGCTGTACCTGTCCTGGGAGTGTTTGATGGGGACAGTGTAGAGGGAGCTTTATTCTGTATCTAACTCCGTGCTGTATCAGTCCTGGGAGTGTTGGATGGGGACAGTGTAGAGGGAGTATTACTCTGTATCTAACCTCGTGCTGTACCAGTTCTGGGAGTGCTTGATGGTGACAGTGTAGAGGGAGCTTTACTCTCTATCTAACCCCGTGCTGTACCTGTCCTGGGAGTGTTGGATGGGGACAATGTGGAGGGTCTTTAGTCTGTATCTAGCCCCGTGCTGTATCTGTCCTGGGAGTGTTTGATGGGGACAGTGTAGAGGCAGCTTTACTCTGTATCTAACCCCGTGCTGTACATGTCCTGGGAGTGTTTGATGGGGACAGTGTAGAGGGGCTTTACTCTGTATCTAACCCCTTGCTGTACCTGTCCTGGGAGTGTTTGATGGGGACAGTGTAGAGGGAGCTTTACTCTCTGTCTAACCCCGTGCTGTACCTGTCCAGGGAGTGTTTGATGGGGACAGTGTAGAGGGAGCTTTACTCTGTATCTAACCCCATGCTGTCCCTGTCCTGGGAGTGTTTGATGTGGACAGTGTAGAGCGAGCTTTACTCTGTATCTAACCCCGTGCTGTACCTGTCCTGGGAGTGTTTGATGGGGACAGTGTAAAGGGAGCTTTACTCTGTACCAAACCCCGTGCTGTACCTGTCCTGGGATTGTTTGATGGGACAGTGTTGAGGGAGCTTTACTCTGAATCTAACCCCTTGCTGTACCTGTCCTGGGAATGTTTGATGGGGACAGTGTAGAGGGAGCTTTACTCTCTATCTAACCCCATGCTGTACCTGTCCTGGGAGTGTTTGATGGGGACAGTGTAGAGGGAGCTTTACTCTGTATCTAACCCCGTGTTGTACCTGTCCTGGGAGTGTTTGATGGGGACAGTGTAGAGGGAGCTTTACTCTGTATCTAACCCCGTGTTGTACCTGTCCTGGGAATGTTTGATGGGGACAGTGTAGAGGGAGCTTTACTCTGTATCTAACCCCGTGTTGTACCTGTCCTGGGAGTGTTTGATGGGGACAGTGTAGAGGGAGCTTTACTCTGTATCTAACCCCGTGCTGTACCTGTCCTGGGAGTGTTTGATGGGGACAGTGTAAAGGGAGCTTTACTCTGTACCAAACCCCGTGCTGTACCTGTCCTGGGATTGTTTGATGGGACAGTGTTGAGGGAGCTTTACTCTGAATCTAACCCCTTGCTGTACCTGTCCTGGGAATGTTTGATGGGGACAGTGTAGAGGGAGCTTTACTCTCTATCTAACCCCATGCTGTACCTGTCCTGGGAGTGTTTGATGGGGACAGTGTAGAGGGAGCTTTACTCTGTATCTAACCCCGTGTTGTACCTGTCCTGGGAGTGTTTGATGGGGACAGTGTAGAGGGAGCTTTACTCTGTATCTAACCCCGTGTTGTACCTGTCCTGGGAATGTTTGATGGGGACAGTGTAGAGGGAGCTTTGCTCTGTATCTAACCCCGTGCTGTATCTGTCCTGGGAGTGTTTGATGGGGACAGTGTAGAGGGAGCTTTACTCTGTATCTAACCCCGTGCTGTACCTGTCCTGGGAGTGTTTGATGGGGACAGTGTAGAGGGAGCTTTACTCTGTATCTAACCCCGTGCTGTACCTGTCCTGGGAGTGTTTGATGGGGACAGTGTAGAGGGAGCTTTACTCTGTATCTAACCTCGTGCTGTATCAGTCCTGGGAGTGTTTGATGGGGATTGAGTAGAGGGAGCTTTACTCTGTATCTATCCCCGTGCTTTACCTGTCCTGGGAGTGTTTGATGGGGACAGTGTAGAGGGAGCTTTACTCTGTATCTTACCCCGTGCTGTACCTGTCCTGGGAGTGTTTGATGGGGACACTGTAGAGGGAGCTTTACTCTGTATCTAATCCCGTGCTGTACCTGTCCTGGGAGTGTTTGATGGGGACAGTGTAGAGGGAGCTTTACTCTGTATCTAACCCCATGCTGTACCTGTCCTGGGAGTGTTTGATGGGGACAGTGTACAGGGAGCTTTACTCTGTATCTAACCCTGTGCTGTACCTGTCCTGGGAGTGTTTGATGGGGAAAGTGTAGAGGGAGCTTCACTCTGTATCTTGCCCGTGCTCTACCTGTCCTGGGAATGTTTGATGGGGACAGTGTAGAGGGAGCTTTACTCTGTACCTAACCCCGTGCTGTACATGTCCTGGGAGTGTTTGATGGGGACAGTGTAGAGGGAGCTTATCTCTGTATCTAACCCCGTGCTGTACCTGTCCTGGGAGTGTTTGATGGGGGCAGTGTAGAGGGAGCTTTACTCTGTGTCTAACACCGTGCTGTATCAGTCCTGGGAGTGTTTGATGGGGACAGTGTAGAGGGAGCTTTACTCTGTATCTAACCCTGTGCTGTACCTGTCCTGGGAGTGTTTGATGGGGACAGTGTAGAGGGAGCTTTATTCTGTATCTAACTCCGTGCTGTATCAGTCCTGGGAGTGTTGGATGGGGACAGTGTAGAGGGAGTATTACTCTGTATCTAACCTCGTGCTGTACCAGTTCTGGGAGTGCTTGATGGTGACAGTGTAGAGGGAGCTTTACTCTCTATCTAACCCCGTGCTGTACCTGTCCTGGGAGTGTTGGATGGGGACAATGTGGAGGGTCTTTAGTCTGTATCTAGCCCCGTGCTGTATCTGTCCTGGGAGTGTTTGATGGGGACAGTGTAGAGGCAGCTTTACTCTGTATCTAACCCCGTGCTGTACATGTCCTGGGAGTGTTTGATGGGGACAGTGTAGAGGGGCTTTACTCTGTATCTAACCCCTTGCTGTACCTGTCCTGGGAGTGTTTGATGGGGACAGTGTAGAGGGAGCTTTACTCTCTGTCTAACCCCGTGCTGTACCTGTCCAGGGAGTGTTTGATGGGGACAGTGTAGAGGGAGCTTTACTCTGTATCTAACCCCATGCTGTCCCTGTCCTGGGAGTGTTTGATGTGGACAGTGTAGAGCGAGCTTTAATCTGTATCTAACCCCGTGCTGTACCTGTCCTGGGAGTGTTTGATGGGGACAGTGTAAAGGGAGCTTTACTCTGTACCAAACCCCGTGCTGTACCTGTCCTGGGATTGTTTGATGGGACAGTGTTGAGGGAGCTTTACTCTGAATCTAACCCCTTGCTGTACCTGTCCTGGGAATGTTTGATGGGGACAGTGTAGAGGGAGCTTTACTCTCTATCTAACCCCATGCTGTACCTGTCCTGGGAGTGTTTGATGGGGACAGTGTAGAGGGAGCTTTACTCTGTATCTAACCCCGTGTTGTACCTGTCCTGGGAGTGTTTGATGGGGACAGTGTAGAGGGAGCTTTACTCTGTATCTAACCCCGTGTTGTACCTGTCCTGGGAATGTTTGATGGGGACAGTGTAGAGGGAGCTTTACTCTGTATCTAACCCCGTGTTGTACCTGTCCTGGGAGTGTTTGATGGGGACAGTGTAGAGGGAGCTTTACTCTGTATCTAACCCCGTGTTGTACCTGTCCTGGGAATGTTTGATGGGGACAGTGTAGAGGGAGCTTTACTCTGTATCTAACCCCGTGCTGTACCTGTCCTGGGAGTGTTTGATGGGGACAGTGTAGAGGGAGCTTTACTCTGTATCTAACCCCGTGCTGTACCTGTCCTGGGAGTGTTTGATGGGGACAGTGTAGAGGGAGCTTTACTCCGTATCTAACCCCGTGCTGTACCTGTCCTGGTAGTGTTTGATGGGGACAGTGTAGAGGGATCTTTACTCTGTATCTAACCCCATGCTGTACCTGTCCAGGGAGTGTTTGATGGGGACAGTGTAGAGGGAGCTTTACTCTGTATCTAACACCGTGCTGTATCTGCCCTGGGAGTGTTTGATGGGGACAGTGTAGAGGGAGCTTATCTCTGTATCTAACCCCGTGCTGTACCTGTCCTGGGAGTGTATGATGGGGACAATGTAGAGAGAGCTTTACTCTGTATCTAACTCCGTGCTGTACCTGTCCTGGGAGTGTTTGATGGGGACAGTGTAGAGGGAGCTTTACTCTGTGTCTAACAAGGTGCTGTACCTGTCCTGGGAGTGTTTGATGGGGACACTGTAGAAGGAGTTTTACTCTGTATCTAACCCCGTGCTGTACCTGTCCTGGGAGTGTTTGATGGGGACAGTGTCGAGGAAGCTTTACTCTGTATCTAACCCCATGCTGTACCAGTCCTGGGAGTGTTTGATGGGGACAGTGTTGAGGGAGCTTTACTCTGTATCTAATCCCGTGCTGTACCTGTCCTGGGAGTGTTTGATGGGGACAGTGTAGAGGGAGCTTTACTCTGTATCTAACCCCGTGCTGTACCTGTCCTGGGAGTGTTTGATGGGGACAGTGTAGAGGGAGCTTTATTCTGTATCTAACCCCGTGCTGTACCTGTCCTGGGAGTTTTTGATGGGGACAGTGTAGAGGGAGCTTTACTCTGTATCTAACCCCGTGCTGTATCTGCCCTGGGAGTGTTTGATGGGGACAGTGTAGAGGGAGCTTTATTCTGTATCTAACCCCGTGCTGTACCTGTCCTGGGAGTGTTAGATGGGGACAGTGTAGAGGGAGCTTATCTCTGTATCTAACCCTGTGCTGTACCTGTCCTGGGAGTGTTTGATGGGGACAGTGTAGAGGGAGCTTTACTCTGTATCTAACCCCGTGCTGTACCTGTCCTGGGAGTGTTTGATAGGGATAGTGTAGAGGGAGCTATACTCTTTATCTAACCCCGTGCTGTACCTGTCCTGGGCGTGTTTGATGGGGACAGTGTAGAGGGAGCTTTACTCTGTATCTAACCCCGTGCTGTACCTGTCCTGGGAGTGTTTGATAGGGATAGTGTAGAGGGAGCTATACTCTTTATCTAACACCGTGCTGTACCTGTCCTGGGAGTGTTTGATGGAGACTGTGTAGAGGGAGCTTTACTCTGTATCTAACCCCGTGCTGTACCTGTCCTGCGAGTGTTTGATGGGGACAGTGTAGAGGGAGCTTTACTCTGTATCTAACCCCGTGCTGTACCTGTCCTGGGAGTGTTTGATGGGGACAGTGTACAGGGAGCTTTACTCTGTATCTAACCCCGTGCTGTACCTGTCCTGGGAGTGTTTGATGGGGACAGTGTAGAGGGAGCTTTACTCTGTATCTAACCTCGTGCTGTATCAGTCCTGGGAGTGTTTGATGGGGATTGAGTAGAGGGAGCTTTACTCTGTATCTATCCCCGTGCTTTACCTGTCCTGGGAGTGTTTGATGGGGACAGTGTAGAGGGAGCTTTACTCTGTATCTTACCCCGTGCTGTACCTGTCCTGGGAGTGTTTGATGGGGACACTGTAGATGGAGCTTTACTCTGTATCTAATCCCGTGCTGTACCTGTCCTGGGAGTGTTTGATGGGGACAGTGTAGAGGGAGCTTTACTCTGTATCTAACCCCATGCTGTACCTGTCCTGGGAGTGTTTGATGGGGACAGTGTACAGGGAGCTTTACTCTGTATCTAACCCTGTGCTGTACCTGTCCTGGGAGTGTTTGATGGGGACAGTGTAGAGGGAGCTTATCTCTGTATCTAACCCCGTGCTGTACCTGTCCTGGGAGTGTTTGATGGGGGCAGTGTAGAGTGAGCTTTACTCTGTGTCTAACACCGTGCTGTATCAGTCCTGGGAGTGTTTGATGGTGACAGTGTAGAGGGAGCTTTACTCTGTGTCTAACCCTGTGCTGTACCTGTCCTGGGAGTGTTTGATGGGGACAGTGTAGAGGGAGCTTTATTCTGTATCTAACTCCGTGCTGTATCAGTCCTGGGAGTGTTGGATGGGGACAGTGTAGAGGGAGTATTACTCTGTATCTAACCTCGTGCTGTACCAGTTCTGGGAGTGCTTGATGGTGACAGTGTAGAGGGAGCTTTACTCTCTATCTAACCCCGTGCTGTACCTGTCCTGGGAGTGTTGGATGGGGACAATGTGGAGGGTCTTTAGTCTGTATCTAGCCCCGTGCTGTATCTGTCCTGGGAGTGTTTGATGGGGACAGTGTAGAGGCAGCTTTACTCTGTATCTAACCCCGTGCTGTACATGTCCTGGGAGTGTTTGATGGGGACAGTGTAGAGGGGCTTTACTCTGTATCTAACCCCTTGCTGTACCTGTCCTGGGAGTGTTTGATGGGGACAGTGTAGAGGGAGCTTTACTCTCTGTCTAACCCCGTGCTGTACCTGTCCAGGGAGTGTTTGATGGGGACAGTGTAGAGGGAGCTTTACTCTGTATCTAACCCCATGCTGTCCCTGTCCTGGGAGTGTTTGATGTGGACAGTGTAGAGCGAGCTTTACTCTGTATCTAACCCCGTGCTGTACCTGTCCTGGGAGTGTTTGATGGGGACAGTGTAAAGGGAGCTTTACTCTGTACCAAACCCCGTGCTGTACCTGTCCTGGGATTGTTTGATGGGACAGTGTTGAGGGAGCTTTACTCTGAATCTAACCCCTTGCTGTACCTGTCCTGGGAATGTTTGATGGGGACAGTGTAGAGGGAGCTTTACTCTGTTCTAACCCCGTGTTGTACCTGTCCTGGGAGTGTTTGATGGGGACAGTGTAGAGGGAGCTTTACTCTGTATCTAACCCCGTGTTGTACCTGTCCTGGGAGTGTTTGATGGGGACAGTGTAGAGGGAGCTTTACTCTGTATCTAACCCCGTGTTGTACCTGTCCTGGGAATGTTTGATGGGGACAGTGTAGAGGGAGCTTTACTCTGTATCTAACCCCGTGCTGTACCTGTCCTGGGAGTGTTTGATGGGGACAGTGTAGAGGGAGCTTTACTCTGTATCTAACCCCGTGCTGTACCTGTCCTGGGAGTGTTTGATGGGGACAGTGTAGAGGGAGCTTTACTCCGTATCTAACCCCGTGCTGTACCTGTCCTGGTAGTGTTTGATGGGGACAGTGTAGAGGGATCTTTACTCTGTATCTAACCCCATGCTGTACCTGTCCAGGGAGTGTTTGATGGGGACAGTGTAGAGGGAGCTTTACTCTGTATCTAACACCGTGCTGTATCTGCCCTGGGAGTGTTTGATGGGGACAGTGTAGAGGGAGCTTACCTCTGTATCTAACCCCGTGCTGTACCTGTCCTGGGAGTGTATGATGGGGACAATGTAGAGAGAGCTTTACTCTGTATCTAACTCCGTGCTGTACCTGTCCTGGGAGTGTTTGATGGGGACAGTGTAGAGGGAGCTTTACTCTGTGTCTAACAAGGTGCTGTACCTGTCCTGGGAGTGTTTGATGGGGACACTGTAGAAGGAGTTTTACTCTGTATCTAACCCCGTGCTGTACCTGTCCTGGGAGTGTTTGATGGGGACAGTGTCGAGGAAGCTTTACTCTGTATCTAACCCCATGCTGTACCAGTCCTGGGAGTGTTTGATGGGGACAGTGTTGAGGGAGCTTTACTCTGTATCTAATCCCGTGCTGTACCTGTCCTGGGAGTGTTTGATGGGGACAGTGTAGAGGGAGCTTTACTCTGTATCTAACCCCGTGCTGTACCTGTCCTGGGAGTGTTTGATGGGGACAGTGTAGAGGGAGCTTTATTCTGTATCTAACCCCGTGCTGTACCTATCCTGGGAGTTTTTGATGGGGACAGTGTAGAGGGAGCTTTACTCTGTATCTAACCCCGTGCTGTATCTGCCCTGGGAGTGTTTGATGGGGACAGTGTAGAGGGAGCTTTATTCTGTATCTAACCCCGTGCTGTACCTGTCCTGGGAGTGTTTGATGGGGACAGTGTAGAGGGAGCTTATCTCTGTATCTAACCCTGTGCTGTACCTGTCCTGGGAGTGTTTGATGGGGACAGTGTAGAGGGAGCTTTACTCTGTATCTAACCCCGTGCTGTACCTGTCCTGGGAGTGTTTGATAGGGATAGTGTAGAGGGAGCTATACTCTTTATCTAACCCCGTGCTGTACCTGTCCTGGGCGTGTTTGATGGGGACAGTGTAGAGGGAGCTTTACTCTGTATCTAACCCCGTGCTGTACCTGTCTTGGGAGTGTTTGATAGGGATAGTGTAGAGGGAGCTATACTCTTTATCTAACACCGTGCTGTACCTGTCCTGGGAGTGTTTGATGGAGACTGTGTAGAGGGAGCTTTACTCTGTATCTAACCCCGTGCTGTACCTGTCCTGCGAGTGTTTGATGGGGACAGTGTAGAGGGAGCTTTACTCTGTATCTAACCCCGTGCTGTACCTGTCCTGGGAGTGTTTGATGGGGACAGTGTAGAGGGAGCTTTATTCTGTATCTAACCCCGTGCTGTACCTGTCCTGGGAGTTTTTGATGGGGACAGTGTAGAGGGAGCTTTACTCTGTATCTAACCCCGTGCTGTATCTGCCCTGGGAGTGTTTGATGGGGACAGTGTAGAGGGAGCTTTATTCTGTATCTAACCCCGTGCTGTACCTGTCCTGGGAGTGTTTGATGGGGACAGTGTAGAGGGAGCTTATCTCTGTATCTAACCCTGTGCTGTACCTGTCCTGGGAGTGTTTGATGGGGACAGTGTAGAGGGAGCTTTACTCTGTATCTAACCCCGTGCTGTACCTGTCCTGGGAGTGTTTGATAGGGATAGTGTAGAGGGAGCTATACTCTTTATCTAACCCCGTGCTGTACCTGTCCTGTGCGTGTTTGATGGGGACAGTGTAGAGGGAGCTTTACTCTGTATCTAACCCCGTGCTGTACCTGTCTTGGGAGTGTTTGATAGGGATAGTGTAGAGGGAGCTATACTCTTTATCTAACACCGTGCTGTACCTGTCCTGGGAGTGTTTGATGGAGACTGTGTAGAGGGAGCTTTACTCTGTATCTAACCCCGTGCTGTACCTGTCCTGGGAGTGTTTGATGGGGACAGTGTAGAGGGAGCTTTACTCTGGATCTAACCCCATGCTGTACCTGTCCTGGGAGTGTTTGATGGGGACAGTGTAGAGGGAGCTTTACTCTGTATCTAACCCCGTGCTGTACCTGTCCTGCGAGTGTTTGATGGGGACAGTGTAGAGGGAGCTTTACTCTGTATCTAACCCCGTGCTGTACCTGTCCTGGGAGTGTTTGATGGGGACAGTGTAGATGGAGCTTTACTCTGTATCTAACCCACGTGCTGTACCTGTCCTGGGAGTGTTTGATGGGGACAGTGTAGAGGGAGCTTTACTCCGTATCTTACCCCGTGCTTTACCTGTTTGTCCTCCTGTTCCTGTGTACCTGACTCGATGGGCTGATTGGGACTCCCCCTTTTCCTGTGTAACAGGCTCGAGGACGGGTTGAATGGGCCTCCTCCTGTTCCTGTGTAACAGACTCGAGGGGCTGAATGGACCTCCTCCTGTTCCTGTGTAACAGACTCGAGGACGGGTTGAATGGGCCTCCTCCTGTTCCTGTGTAACAGGCTCGAGGGGCTGAATGGGCCTCCTCCTGTTCCTGTGTAACAGACTCGAGGGGCTGAATGGGCCTCCTCCTGTTCCTGTGTAACAGGCTCGAGGGGCTGAATGGGCCTCCTCCTGTTCCTGTGTAACAGACTCGAGGGGCTGAATGGGCCTCCTCCTGTTCCTGTGTAACAGGCTCGAGGGGCTGAATGGGGCTCCTCCTGTTCCTGTGTAACAGACTCGAGGGGCTGAATGGGCCTCCTCCTGTTCCTGTGCAACAGACTCGAGGGGCTGAATGGTCCTCCTCCTGTTCCTGTGTAACAGACTCGAGGGGCTGAATGGGCCTCCTCCTGTTCCTGTGTAACAGGCTCGAGGGGCTGAATGGGCCTCCTCCAGTTCCTGTGTAACAGGCTCGAGGGGCTGAATGGGCCACCTCCTGTTCCTGTGTAACAGGCCCGAGGGGCTGAATGAGCCTCATCCTGTTCCTGTGTAACAGACTCGAGGGGCTGAATGGGCCTCCTCCTGTTCCTGTGCAACAGACTCGAGGGGCTGAATGGGCCTCCTCCTGTTCCTGTGATTCTCTCTATTGGATATGCAGTCAGTGTCGTTCTGAACCTTTGCCACATCCAAACTCATGTTTGCCTCTTGCTTTTTTTCCTCAAGTTTGGAGTTTGCTGCTGGTGGTCCTGCCTCTATTCAACTCGACCCATGGCTATGACTGCAGACACATCATCGACAATACTGCAGCCATTTTGGATGATTCTTTTGTAAGTAAGCACCCTTGCAGACTCTATTACACCCTGTCCCTCCCTCCCTATCTCTGTAACCTCCTCCAACCTCTACAATTCTCATCCTCCTGTTCAAACCCCTCCCTCGCCTCCTCCCTCCCTATCTCTGTAACCTCCTCCAACGTCTACAATTCTCATCCTCCTGTGGTGGTAAAAGAGGGGGAGGGGTGGCACTGTTAGTCAAGGACAGTATGACGGTGGCAGAAAGGACGTTGGATGAGGACTCGTCTACTGAGGTAGTATGGGCTGAGGTCAGAATCAGGAAAGGAGAGGTCACCCTGTTAGGGGTTTTCTATAGGCCTCCGAAAAGTTCCAGAGATGTAGAGGAAAGGATTGCAAAGATGATTCCGGATAAGCGAAAGCAACAGGGTAGTTGTTATGGGGACTTTAACTTTCCAAATATTGACTGGAAACGCTATAGTTCGAGTACTTTAGATGGGTCCGTTTTTGTCCAATGTGTGCAGGAGGGTTTCCTGACACAGTATGTAGATAGGCCAACGAGAGGCGAGGCTGTATTGGATTTGGTGCTGGGTAATGAACCAGGACAGATGATAGATTTGGAGGTAGGTGAGCACTTTGGTGATAGTGATCACAATTCGGTTACGTTTACTTTAGTGATGGAAAGGGTTAGGTATATACCGCAGGGCAAGAGTTATACCTGGGGGAAAGGCAATTATGATGCGATGAGGCAAGACTTAGGATACATCGGATGGAGAGGAAAACTGCAGGGGATGGGCACAATGGAAATGTGGAGCTTGTTCAAGGAACAGCTACTGCATGTCCTTGATAAGTATGTACCTGTCTGGCAGGGAGGAAGTGGTCGAGCAAGGGAACCGTGGTTTACTAAAGCAGTCGAAACACTTGTCAAGAGGAAGAAGGAGGCTTATGTAAAGATGAGACATGAAGGTTCAGTTAGGACGCTCGAGAGTTACAAGTTAGCTAGGAAGGACCTAAAGAGAGAGCTAAGAAGAGCCAGGAGGGGACATGAGAAGTCTTTGGCAGGTAGGATCAAGGATAACCCTAAAGCTTTCTATAGATATGTCAGGAATAAAAGAATGACTAGGGTAAGAGTTGGGCCAGTCAAGGACAGTATTGGGAAGTTGTGCTTGGAGTCCGAGGAGATGGGAGAGGTGCTAAATGAATATTTTTCGTCAGTATTCACACAGGAAAAAGACAATGTTGTCGAGGAGAATACTGAGATTCAGGCTACTATACTAGAAGGGCTTGAGGTTTATAAGGAGGAGGTGTTAACTATTCTGGAAAGTGTGAAAATAGATAAGTCCCCTGGGCCGGATGGGATTTATCCTAGGATTCTCTGGGAAGCTAGGGAGGAGATTGCTGAGCCTGGCCTTGATCTTTAAGTCATCTTTGTCTACAGGAATAGTGCCAGAAGACTGGAGGATAGCAAATGTTGTCCCCTTGTTCAAGAAGGAGAGTAGAGACAACCCCGGTAAATATAGACCAGTGAGCCTTACTTCTGTTGTGGGCAAAATCTTGGAAAGGTTTATAAGAGATAGGGTGTATAATCATCTGGAAAGGAATAATTTGATTAGAGATAGTCAACACGGTTTTGTGAAGGGTAGGTCGTGCCTCACAAACCTTATTGAGTTCTTTGAGAAGGTGACCAAACAGGTGAATGAGGGTAAAGCAGTTGATGTGATGTATATGGATTTCAGTAAAGCGTTTGATAAGGTTCCCCATGGTAGGAAGGATGCTTTTCTAATTGGAGAATTGGAGGGCTGTGACCAGTGGTGTTCCACAGGGATCAGTGCTGGGGCCTTTACTGTTTGTAGTATATATAAATAATTTGGAGGAAAATGTAACTGGTCTGATTAGTATGTTTGCGGACAACACAAAGGTTGGTGGAATTGCGGATAGCGATGAGGACTGTCAGAGGATACAGCAGGATTTAGATCATGTGGAGACTTGGGTGGAGAGATGGCAGATGGAGTTTAATCCGGACAAATGTGAGGTAATGCATTTTGGAAGGTCTAATGCAGGTAGGGAATATACAGTGAATGGTAGAACCCTCAAGAGTATTGAAAGTCAAAGAGATCTAGGAGTACAGGTCCACAGGTCACTGAAAGGGGCAACACAGGTGGAGAAGGTAGTCAAGAAGGCATACGGCATGCTTGCCTTCATTGGCCGGGGCATTGAGTATAAGAATTGGCAAGTCATGTTGCAGCTGTATAGAACCTTAGTTAGGCCACACTTGGAGTATAGTGTTTAATTCTGGTCGCCACACTACCAGAAGGATGTGGAGGCTTTAGAGAGGGTGCAGAAGAGATTTACCAGAATGTTGCCTGGTATGGAGGGCTATAGCTATGAGGAACGGTTGAATAAACTCGTTTTGTTCTCACTGGAACGAAGGAGGTTGAGGGGCGACCTGATAGAGGTATACAAAATTATGAGGGGCATAGACAGAGTGGATAGTCAGAGACTTTTCCCCGGGGTAGAGGGGTCAATTACTAGGGGGCATAGGTTTAAGGTGAGAGGAGCAAGGTTTAGAGTAGATGTACGAGGCAAGTTTTTTACGCAGCGGGTGGTAGTGGGTGCCTGGGACTCGCTACCGGAGGAGGTAGTGGAAGCAGGGACGATAGGGACATTTAAGGGGCATCTTGACAAATATATGAATAGGATGGGAATAGAAGGATACGGACCCCGGGAGTGTAGAAGATTGTAGTTTAGTCGGGCAGCATGGTCGGCACGGGTTTGGAGGGCCGAAGGGCCTGTTCCTGTGCTGTACATTTCTTTGTTCTTTGTTCTTTGTTGTTCTTTGTAGGCTACTGCAGAAAATATGGAAGCATGGGATTCAGGGAGATTTAGCGGTTTGGATCAGAAATTGGCTAGCTGGAAGAAGACAAAGGGTGGTGGTTGATGGGAAGTGTTCAGACTGGAGTCCAGTTACTAGTGGTGTACCACAAGGATCTGTTTTGGGGCCACTGCTGTTTGTCATTTTTATAAATGACACAGAGGAGGGCGTAGAAGGATGGGTGAGTAAATTTTCAGATGACACGAAAGTCGGTGGAGTTGTGGACAGTGCGGAAGGATGTTACAAGTTACAGAGGGACATAGATAAGCTGCAGCGCTGGGCTGAGAGGTGGCAAATGGAGATTAATGCAGAAAAGTGTGAGGTGATTCATTTAGGAAGGAATAACAGGAAGACAGAGTACTGGGATAATGGTAAGATTCTTGGCAGTGTGGATGAGCAGAGAGATCTCGGTGTCCATGTACATAGATCCCTGAAAGTTGCCACTCAGGTTGAGAGGGTTGCTAAGAAGGCGTACGGTGTGTTAGCTTTTATTGGTAGAGGGATTGAGTTTCGGAGCCATGAGGTCATGTTGCAGCTGTACAGAACTCTGGTGCGGCCGCATTTGGAGTATTGCGTGCAATTCTGGTCGCCGCATTATAGGAAGGATGTGGAAGCATTGGAAAGGGTGCAGAGGAGATTTACCAGAATGTTGCCTGGTATGGAGGGAAGATCTTATGAGGAAAGACTGAGGGACTTGAGGCTGTTTTTGTGAGAGAGAAGAAGGTTAAGAGGTGACTTAATTGAGGCATACAAGATGATCAGAGGATTGGATAGGGTGGACAGTGAGAGCCTTTTTCCTCGGATGGTGATGTCTAGCACGAGGGGACATAGCTTTAAATTGAGGGGAGATAGATATAGGACAGACGTCAGAGGTAGGTTCTTTACTCAGAGAGTAGTAAGGGTGTGGAATGCCCTGCCTGCAACAGTAGTGGACTCGCCAACACTAAGAGCATTCAAATGGTCATTGGGTAGACAAATGGACGATAAGGGAATATAGTGTAGATGGGCTTCAGAGTGGTTTCACAGGTCGGCGCAACATCGAGGGCCGAAGGGCCTGTACTGCGTTGTAATGTTCTATGTTCTATGTTCCTGTTCAAATCCCTCCCTCGCCCCCTCCCTCCCTATCTCTGTAACCTCCTCCAACCTCTACAATTCCCATCCTCCTGTTCAAATCCCTCCCTCGCCCCCTCCCTCCCTATCTCTGTAACCTCCTCCAGCCCCTACAATTCTCATCCTCCTGTTCAAATCCCTCCCTCGCCCCCTCCCTCCCTATCTCTGTAACCTCCTCCAGCCCCTACAATTCCCATCCTCCTGTTCAAATCCCTCCCCCGCCCCCGCCCTCCCTATCTCTGAAACCTCCTCCGGCCCCTACAATTTTCATCCTCCTGTTCAAATCCCTCCCTCGCCCCCTCCCTCCCCACTCTGTAACCTCCTCCAGCCCCTACAATTCCCAACCTCCTGTTCAAATCCCTCCCTCGCTCCATCCCTCACTATCTCTGTAACCTCCTCCAGCCTCTACAATTCTCATCCTCCTGTTCAAATCCCTCCTTCCCTCCCTATCTCTGTAACCTCCTCCAGCCCCTACAATTCCCATCCTCCTGTTCAAATCCCTCCCTCGCCTCCTCCCTCCCTATCTCTGTAACCTCCTCCAACCTCTACAATTCCCATCCTCATGTTCAAATCCCTCCCTCGCCTCCTCCCTCCCTATCTCTGTAACCTCCTCCAACCCCTACAATTCTCATCCTCCTGTTCAAATCCCTCCCTCGCCCCCTCCCTCCCTATCTCTATAACCTCCTCCAACCTCTACAATTCTCAGCCTCCTGTTCAAATCCCTCCCTCCCTCCCTATCTCTGTAACCTCCTCCAACCTCTCCAATTCCCATCCTCCTGTTCAAATCCCTCCCTCGACCCCTCCCTCCCTATCGCTGAAACCTCCTCCGGCCCCTACAATTCTCATCCTCCTGTTCAAAACCCTCCCTCGCCCCCCACCCTCCCTATCTCTGTAACCTCCTCTAACCCCTACAATTCTCATCCTCCTGTTCAAACCCCTCCCTCGCCCCCTCCCTCCCTATCTCTGTAACCTCCTCCAGCCCCGACAATTCCCATCCTCCTGTTCAAATCCCTCCCTCGCCCCCTCCCTCCCTATCTCTGTAACCTCCTCCAGCCTCTACAATTCTCATCCTCCTGTTCAAATACCACCCTCAACCCCTCCCTCCCTATCTCTGTAACCTCCTCCAGCCCCTACAATTCTCATCCTCCTGTTCAAATCCCCCCCTCGCCCCCCCCTCCCTATCTCTGTAACCTCCTCCAACCTCTACAATTCTCATCCTCCTGTTCAAATCCCTACCTCGCCCCCTCCCTCCCTATCTCTGTAACCTCCTCCAGCCCCTACAATTCTCATCCTCCTGTTCAAATCCCTCCCTCGCCCCCTCCCTCCCTATCTCTGTAACCTCCTCCAACCTCTACAATTCTCATCCTCCTGTTCAAATCCCTACCTCGCCCCCTCCCTACCTATCTCTGTAACCTCCTCCAGCCCCTACAATTCTCATCCTCCTGTTCGAATTCCTCCCTCGCCCCCTCCCTCCCTATCTCGGTAACCTCCTCCAACCCCTCCAATTCCCATCCTCCTGTTCAAATCCCTCCCTCGCCCCCTCCCTCTCTATCTCTGAAACCTCCTCCGGCCCCTACAATTCCCATCCTCCTGTTCAAATCCCTCCCTCGCCCTCTCCCTCCCTATCTCTGTAACCTGCTCCAAACCCTACAATTCCCATCCTCCTGTTCAAATCCCTCCCTCGCCCCCTCCCTCCCCACTCTGTAACCTCCTCCAGCCCCTACAATTCCCATCCTCCTGTTCAAATCCCTCCCTCGCTCCATCCCTCACTATCTCTGTAACCTCCTCCAGCCTCTACAATTCTCAGCCTCCTGTTCAAATCCCTCCCTCGCTCCCTATCTCTGTAACCTCCTCCCGCCCCTACAATTCCCATCCTCCTGTTCAAATCCCTCCCTCGCCACCCCTCCCTCCCTATCTCTGTAACCTCCTCCAACCCCAATTCTCATCCTCCTGTTCAAATCACTCCCTCCCTCCCTATCTCTGTAACCTCCTCCAACCCCTACAATTCTCATCCTCCTGTTCAAATCCCTTCCTTGCCCCCTCCCTCCCTATCTCTGTAACCTCCTCCAACCTCTACAATTCTCATCCTCCTGTTCAAATCCCTCCCTCACCCCCCTCCCTCCCTATCTCTGTAACCTGCTCCAGCCCCTACAATTCCCATCCTCCTGTTCAAATCCCTCCCTCCCTCCCTATCTCTGTAACCTCCTCCAGCCCCGACAATTCTCATCCTCCTGTTCAAATCCCTCCCTTGCCCCCTCCCTCCCTATCTCTGTAACCTCCTCCAACCCCTACAATTCTCATCCTCCTGTTCAAATCCCTTCCTTGCCCCCTCCCTCCCTATCTCTGTAACCTCCTCCAGCCTCTACAATTCTCATCCTCCTGTTCAAATCCCTCCCTCGCCCCCTCCCTCCCTATCTCTGTAACCTCCTCCAGCCCCTACAATTCTCATCCTCCTGTTCAAATCCCTCCCTCGCCCCCTCCATCCCTATCTCTGTAACCTCCTCCAGCCTCTACAATTCTCATCCTCATGTTCAAATCCCTCCCTCGCCCCCTCCCTCCCTATCTCTGTAACCTCCTCCAACCTCTACAATTCTCATCCTCCTCTTCAAATCCCTCCCTCGCCCCCTCACTCCCTATCTCTTAACCTCCACCAGCCCCTACAATTCCCATCCTCCTGTTCAAATCCCTCCCTCGCTCCATCCCTCCCTATCTCTGTAACCTCCACCAGCCCCTACAATTCCCATCCTCCTGTTCAAATCCCTCCCTCGCTCCATCCCTCCCTATCTCTGTAACCTCCTCCAGCCCCTACAATTCCCATCCTCCTGTTCAAATCCCTCCCTCGCCCCCTCCCTCCCTATCTCTGTAACCTCCTCAAGCCCCTACAATTCTCATCCTCCTCTTCAAATCCCTCCCTCGCCCCCTCCCTCCCTATCTCTGTAACCTCCACCAGCCCCTACAATTCTCATCCTCCTGTTCAAATCCCTCCCTCGCCCTCCCTCCCTCCCTATCTCTATAACGTCCTCCAGCCCCTACAATTCTCATCCTCCTGTTCAAATCCCTCCCTCGCCCCCTCCCTCCCTATCTCTGTAACCTCCACCAGCCCCTACAATTCTCATCCTCCTGTTCAAATCCCTCCCTCGCCCTCCCTCCCTCCCTATCTCTATAACGTCCTCCAGCCCCTACAATTCTCATCCTCCTGTTCAAATCCCTCCCTCGCCCCCTCCCTCCCTACCTCTGAAACCTCCTCCGGCCCCTACAATTCCCATCCTCCTGTTCAAATCCCTCCCTCGCTCCCTCCCTCCCTATCCCTGTAACCTCCTCCAGCCCTGACAATTCTCATCCTCCTGTTCAAATCCCTCCCTTGCCCCCTCCCTCCCTATCTCTGTAACCTCCTCCAGCCCCTACAATTCCCATCCTCCTGTTCAAATCCCTCCCTCGCCCCCTCTCTGTAACCTCCTCCAACCTCTACAATTCTCATCCTCCTATTCAAATCCCTCCCTCGCCCCCCTCCCTCCCTATCTCTGTAACCTCCTCCAACCTCTCCAATTCTCATCCTCCTGTTCAAATCCCTCCCTCGCCCCCCTCCCTCCCTATCTCTGTAACCTCCTCCAGCCCCTACAATTCCCATCCTCCTGTTCAAATCCCTCCCTCGCTCCATCCCTCCCTATCTCTGTAACCTCCTCCAACCCCTACAATTCTCATCCTCCTGTTCAAATCCCTCCCTCGCCCCCTCCCTCCCTATCTCTGTAACCTCCTCCAGCCTCTACAATTCTCATCCTCATGTTCAAATCCCTCCCTCGCCCCCTCCCTCCCTATCTCTGTAACCTCCTCCAGCCCCTACAATTCTCATCTTCCTCTTCAAATCCCTCCCTCGCCCTCCCTCCCTCCCTATCTCTATAACCTCCTCCAGCCCCTACAATCCTCATCCTCCTGTTCAAATCCCTCCCTCCCTATCTCTGTAACCTCCTCAAGCCCCTACAATTCTCATCCTCCTGTTCAAATCCCTCCCTCGCCTCCTCCCTCCCTATCTCTGTAACCTCCTCCAGCCCCTACAATTCTCATCCTCCTGTTCAAATCCCTCCCTCGCCCCCTCCCTCCCTATCTCTGTAACCTCCTCCAGCCTCTACAATTCTCATCCTCCTGTTCAAATCCCTCCCTCGCCCCATCCCTCCCTATCTCTGTAACCTCCTCCAGCCCCTACAATTCTCATCCTCGTGTTCAAATACCCCCCTCACCCCCTCCCTCCCTATCTCTGTAACCTCCTCCAGCCTCTACAATTCTCATCCTCCTGTTCAAATCCCTCCCTCGCCCCATCCCTCCCTATCTCTGTAACCTCCTCCAGCCCCTACAATTCTCATCCTCATGTTCAAATCCCTCCCTCGCCCCTTCCCTCCCTATCTCTGTAACCTCCTCCAACCCCTACAATTCCCATCCTCCTGTTCAAATCCCTCCCTCGCCCCCTCCCTCCCTATCTCTGTAACCTCCTCCAGCCCCTACAATTCCCATCCTCCTGTTCAAATCCCTCCCTCCCTCCCTATCTCTGAAACCTCCTCCGGCCCCTACAATTCCCATCCTCATGTTCAAATCCCTCCCTCGCTCCCTCCCTCCCTATCTCTGTAACCTCCTCCAACCTCTACAATTCTCATCCTCCTGTTCAAATCCCTCCCTTGCCCCCTCCCTCCCTATCTCTGTAACCTCCTCCAACCCGTACAATTCCCATCCTCCTGTTCAAATCCCTCCCTCGCCTCCTCCCTCCCAATCTCTGTAACCTCCTCCAGCCCCGACAATTCTCATCCTCCTGTTCAAATCCCTCCCTCGCTCCATCCCTCCCTATCTCTGTAACCTCCTCCAGCCACTACAATTCTCATCCTCCTGTTCAAATCCCTCCCTCACCCCCTCCCTCCCTATCTCTGTAACATCCTCCAGCCCCTACAATTCCCATCCTCCTGTTCAAATCCCTCCCTCGCTCCATCCCTCCCTATCTCTGTAACCTCCTCCAGCCACTACAATTCTCATCCTCCTGTTCAAATCCCTCCCTCGCCCTCCATCCCTCCCTATCTCTGTAACCTCCTCCAGCCCCTACAATTCTCATCCTCCTGTTCAAATCCCTCCCTCGCCCTCCATCCCTCCCTATCTCTGTAACCTCCTCCAGCCCCTACAATTCCCATCCTCCTGTTCAAATCCCTCCCTCGCCTCCTCCCTCCCTATCTCTGTAACCTCCTCCACCCTCTACAATTCTCATCCTCATGTTCAAATCCCTCCCTCGCCCCCTCCCTCCCTATCTCTGTAACCTCCACCAGCCTCTACAATTCTCATCCTCATGTTCAAATCCCTCCCTCGCCCCCTCCCTCCCTATCTCTGTAACCTCCTCCAGCCCCTACAATTCTCATCCTCCTCTTCAAATCCCTCCCTCGCCCCCTCCCTCCCTATCTCTGTAACCTCCTCCAGCCCCTACAATTCTCATCCTCCTGTTCAAATCCCACCCTCCCTCCCTATCTCTGTAACCTCCTCCAGCCCCGACAATTCTCATCCTCCTCTTCAAATCCCTCCCTCGCCCCCTACCTCCCTATCTCTGTAACCTCCTCCAGCCCCTACAATTCCCATCCTCCTGTTGAAATCCCTCCCTCGCCCCCTCCCTCCCCACTCTATAACCTCCTCCAGCCCCTACAATTCTCATCCTCCTGTTCAAATCCCTCCCTCCCTCCCTCCCTATCTCTGTAACCTCCTCCACCCTCTACAATTCTCATCCTCCTGTTCAAATCCCTCCCTCGCCCCCTCCCTCCCTATCTCGGTAACCTCCTCCAGCCCCTACAATTCTCATCCTCCTGTTCAAATCCCTCCCTCGCCCTCCCTCCCTCCCTATCTCTGTAACCTCCTCCAGCCCCTACAATTCCCATCCTCCTGTTCAAATCCCTCCCTCGCCCCCTCCCTCCCTATCTCTGTAACCTCCTCCACCCTCTACAATTCTCATCCTCCTGTTCAAATCCCTCCCTCGCCCCCTCCCTCCCTATCTCGGTAACCTCCTCCAGCCCCTACAATTCTCATCCTCCTGTTCAAATCCCTCCCTCGCCCTCCCTCCCTCCCTATCTCTGTAACCTCCTCCAGCCCCTACAATTCCCATCCTCCTGTTCAAATCCCTCCCTCGCCCCCTCCCTCCCTATCTCTGTAACCTCCTCCAGCCCCGACAATTCTCATCCTCCTGTTCAAATCCCTCCCTCGCCTCCTCCCTCCCTATCTCTGTAACCTCCTCCAGCCCCTACAATTCTCATCCTCCTGTTCAAATCCCTCCCTCGCCCCCTCCCTCCCTATCTCTGTAACCTCCTCCAGCCCCTACATTTCTCATCCTCATGTTCAAATCCCTCCCTCGCTCCATCCCTCCCTATCTCTGTAACCTCCTCCAGCCCCTACAATTCCCATCCTCCTGTTCAAATCCCTCCCTCGCCCCCTCCGTCCCTATCTCTGTAACCTCCTCCAGCCTCTACAATTCTCATCCTCATGTTCAAATCCCTCCCTCGCTCCATCCCTCCCTATCTCTGTAACCTCCTCCAGCCCCTACAATTCTCATCCTCCTGTTCAAATCCCTACCACCCCCCTCCCTCCCTATCTCTGTAACCTCCTCCAACCTCTACAATTCTCATCCTCCTATTCAAATCCCTCCCTCGCCCCCCTCCCTCCCTATCTCTATAACCTCCTCCAACCTCTCCAATTCTCAACCTCCTGTTCAAATCCCTCCCTCGCCCCCTCCCTCCCTATCTCTGTAACCTCCTCCGGCCCCTACAATTCTCATCCTCCTGTTCAAATCCCTCCCTCGCCCCCTCCCTCCCTATCTCTGTACCTCCAGCTCCTTCATTCTCATTGTGCTGGATATGATGTGATTAGATGATTTCTTTCCATTTCCAGGTTCACTTATTCCCGAAGGATTACACAGTCCAACTCCGGGTTCTGCCAACTGATCTCAATGTGAGCTTTTATTATTGTTCAGTTCAGATTCAATACCGCCAGCAGCAATCTGACATCCAGAATAGGACCCCACCTATCACATCCGAGAATAGACCCCACCTGTCGCAATCGAGAACAGACACCACCTATCCCAATCGAGAACTGACCCCACCTATCCCAATCGAGAACAGACCTATCCCAACCAAGAACAGACCCCACCTATCTCAACCGAAAACATACCCCACCTGAGAACTGACCCCACCAATCCCAACTGAGAACAGACCCCACCTATCGCATCCGAGAACTGACCCCATCTATCCCAACTGAGAACAGACCCCCCTATCCCAACTGAGAACAGACCCCACCTATCCCATCGAGGTCAGACCCCACCTATCGAAACCGAGAATAGACTCCACCTATCGCACCCAAGAACAGACCCCACCTATCCCACCCGAGAACTGACCCTATCTATCCCACCCAAGAACTGACTCCCCCTATCCCAATCGAGAACAGACCCCACCCATCCCAATCGAGAACAGACCTATCCCAACCAAGAACAGACCCCACCTATCGCATGTGAGAACTGACCCCATCTATCCCAACTGAGAACAGACCCCCCACCTATCCCAATCGAGAACAGACCCCACCTATCCCAACCAAGAACAGACCCCACCTATCCTAACCAAGAACAGACCCCCTTATCCAAACTGACAATATACCCCACCTATCCCAACCAAGAACAGACCCCACCTATCCCAATCGAGAACAGACCCCCACCTATCCCAACCAAGAACAGACCCCACCTCTCCTAACCAAGAACAGACCCCCCCTATCCAAACTGAGAACATACCCCACCTATCCCAACCGAGGACAGACCCCACCTATCCCAATCGAGAACAGACCCCCACCTATCCCAATCGAGAACAGACCCCACCTATCCCAACCAAGAACAGACCCCACCTATCCTAACCAAGAACAGACCCCCCTATCCAAACTGAGAGCATACCCCACCTATCCCAACCGAGAATAGACCCCACCTATCCCAATCGAGAATGGATCCCACCTATCCCAACCAAGAACAGAACCCACCTATCTCAACTGAGAACAGACCCCCACCTATCCCAATCGAGAACAGACCCCCACCTATCCCAACCAAGAACAGACCCCACCTATCCAAACTGAGAACATACCCCACCTATCCCAACCGAGAACAGACCCCACCTATCCCAATCGAGAACAGACCTATCCCAACCAAGAACAGACCCCACCTATCTCAACTGAAAACAGACCCCACCTATCCCGCCCAAGAATTGACCCCACCGATCCCTCATGAGAACAGACCCCACCTATCGCATCCTAGAACTGACCACACCCATCCCAACTGAGAACAGACCCCGCCTATCCCAATCGAGAACAGACCCCACCTATCCCAACCAAGAACAGACCCCACCTATCCTAACCAAGAACAGACCCCCTTATCCAAACTGACAATATACCCCACCTATCCCAACCAAGAACAGACCCCACCTATCCCAATCGAGAACAGACCCCCACCTATCCCAACCAAGAACAGACCCCACCTCTCCTAACCAAGAACAGACCCCACCTATCCCACCCGAGAATTGACCCCACCGATCCCTTATGAGAACAGACCCCACCTATCGCATCCTAGGACCACACCCATCCCAACTGAGAACAGACCCCGCCTATCCCAACTGAGAACAGACCCCACCTATCCCAATTGAGGACAGACCCCACCTATCGCCCCCGAGAATAGACTCCACCTATCCCATCCGAGAACTGACCCTTCCTATCCCACCCAAGAACTGACTCCACCTATCCCAATCGAGAACAGACCCCACATATCCCAATCGAGAATGGATCCCACCTATCCCAACCGAGAACAGACCCGACCTATCCAAACTGAGATCAGACCCCACCTATCCCAATCGAGAATGGACCCCACCTATCCCAACCGAGAACAGACCCCACCTATCTCATCCGAGAACAGACCCCACCTACCCCAATCGAGAATGAATCCCACCTATCTAACCAGAAACAGACCCCACCTATCCCAACCGAGAACAGACTCCACCTATCCCAATCGAGAATGAATCCCACCTATCTAACCAGAAACAGACCCCACCTATCCCAACCGAGAACAGACCCCACCTATCCCAATCAAGAATGGATCCCACCTATCCTAACCAAGAACAGACCCCACCTCTCCCACCCGAGAATGGACCATTAATCCCACTCGGGCCTGAACCACTATTAATCCCACAAGGGAACAGAACCCCCCCCCCTCGCCCCCCATTCACCTGCTCTGCCGCCTCCGGGATCTGTGAACAATTACCCCAAGATCGATGGGTCTTTCTCTGAGCTTCCTAGGGTCCGGCCATTCATTGCATCCTCCCTTGTCTTGTGTCTTCTTCCAAAGTGCATCGCCTCACACGTATCAGGGTTAAACACCATCTGCCGCCGCTCCGCCCATCTGACCAACCTCCTGGTAACCTGCAAGGCTCCTCTTCACTGTTAACCACCAATCTTGGTGTTGTCCACACTTACTTACCATTCCCGTTTTGTGCTCATCTGGACACAAACTTCTCAATCAGCCTCCCTTGTGAGACCTTGTTAAAGACTTTGCTAAAATCCATATAAACTACGTCAACTACACCTCCTTCATCCACACTCCTGGTCACTATATTGGAAAGCTACATCCATCATGACCTCCCTCTGACAAAGCCACGCGGACTATTCCTGATCACGCCTTGCCTCTCCAAGCGGAGATAGGTTCTCTCCTGCAGAATCTTCTCCAGTCTTCTCCCTGCCACTGACGCGAGTCTCACCGGTCGACAGTTCCCTGGCTTATCCCGACCCTTGAAAAGTGGCAGCTGCTTTCCCATCCACTCGGCCTTCCTCCATGGTCAGAGGGGAATGATCCTGCTATTCATAATGATCATGGCTGATCATGCAACTCTCTAGACTAATCCCGTTTCCCCCCCCCCCATATCCTTCGCCCGAAGAGCTGGCTCTAACTGCTTAATCAAAACATAATGTTGTAGCCTCAACTACTTCCTGTGGTGATGAATTCCACAGGCCCAGCACTCTCTGTGTGAAGAAATGTCTCCTCACCTCTCTCCGAAATGGTTCACCCTGAATCCTCAGACTGTGGCCCCTGGTTCTGGACGCACCCACCATCGGGAACATGCATCGACCCTATCTCGTCCTGTTAGAATTTTATAAGTCTCTCTGAGATCCCCCCTTCGCTCTTCTGAACTCCAGCGAGAACAATCCCAACCTTGTCAATCTCTCCTCATAGGACAGTCCCGCCATCCCTGGAATCAGTCTGGTAAGTTCGCTGCGCTCCCTCGAGAGCGAGAACATCCTTCCTCAGAGAAGGAGACCAAAACTGCCCACAATATTCCAGGTGAGGCCTCACCAAGGCCCTGCACAATTGCAGCAACACATCCCTGCTTCTATACCCGAAACCTCTCGCAATGAAGGCCAACATACCATTAGCCTTCTTTACCGCCTGCTGCACCTGCAGCTTACCTTCAGCGAATGGTGCACAAGGACACCCAGGTCCCGCCGCACACTCCCCTCTCCCAATTTACAACCATTCAGGGAGTAATCTGCCTCCCTGTTTTTGCTTCCAAAGTGAATAACCGCACACTTATCCAAATTAGACTGCATCCGCCATTGGTTTGCCCACTCGCCCAACCTGCCCAGATCTTGCTGCAGGATCCCTGCATCCTCGTCACAATTCACGCCCCCACCTAATTTGGTGTCATCTGCAAACGTTGAGATGTTACATTTTGTTCCCTCATCCAAATCATTAATTGTGAAGAGCCGGGGTCCCAGCACCGATCCCGGTGCTACCCCATTCGTTCCTGCCTGACAGTTTTGAAAAAGACCCATTAATCCCAACTCTTTGTTTCCTCTCTGCCAACCAGTTTTCTATCCACCTCAATACATTTCCCCCAATCCCATGTGCTTTAATGTTGCACAAGAATCTCTTATGCGGGACTTTGTCAAACGCCTTCTGAAAGTCCAAATATACCACGTCGACTGGCTCCCCCTTGTCAATTCAACTAGATACATCCTTGATGAATTCCAACAGATTTGTCAAGCATGATTTTCCCTTCATAAATCCATGCTGGCTCTGACTGATCCTGCCACTGCTTTCTAAATGTTCCGCTACAAAGTCCTTGCTAATGGATTCAAGCATTTTCCCCACTACCGATGGGGAAACTGGTCTATAATTCCCTGCTTTCTCTCTACCTTCCTTTTTGAATACTGGAGTGACGTGAGCTACCCTCCAATCTTCAGGGACTGTTCCAGGGTCTATAGAATCCCGGAAGATGACCACCAATACATCCACTATTTCCAGAGCCACCTCCATAAGCACTCTGGGATGCAGATTCTCAGGCCCTGGGGATTTATCCGCCTTCAATCCCAGCAATTACCTCAACACCATTTCTCTACTAATACTGATCTCCTCCCTCTCACTAAACCGTGCGCTCCCCAACATTTCTGGGATCTGATTTGTGTCCTCATGTGTGAATACAGAACCAAAGTATGTATTTAGTTACTGAGCCATTTATTTGTCCCCATTATACATCCCTCTGTTTCTGACTGTAAGGGACCTACATTTATCTTCACCAATCTTTGTCTCTTCCCGGACCTTCCCGAAACTTTTACAGGAAGTTTTTATGTTTGCTGCAAGCTTACCGTGATTGTCACAGTTCACTATTTCCCCGGAATCTAGTCTCTAATCCCCATGTGCTTTCCTCCTCCAGAATCCCACGCTCTGTGTGTGGACCTCGCTTTCCTTACTGAAGGGCGATTGGGGAACCCTACTCAAGCAGCTTTGGCAAGATCAGGAGAATTATCGCAAAATCGACTGGCTTATCAAAGGGCTTCGGAAGCTGAATGTGACGGCAAAGGGGGTAAGGTACCCACATAACTCCCAAAACAAGCCTGTTACACAGGAACAGGTGGAGGCCCATTCAGCCCCTCGGGCCTGTTACACAGGAACAGGAGGAGGCCCATTCAGCCCCTCGAGCCTGTTACACAGGAACAGGAGGAGGCCCATTCAGCCCCTCGAGCCTGTTACACAGGATCAGGAGGAAGCTCATTCAGCCCCTCGAGCCTGTTACACAGGAACAGGAGGAGGCCCATTCAGCCCCTCGAGCCTGTTACACAGGAACAGGAGGAGGCCCATTCAGCCCCTTGAGTCTGTTATACAGGACGAGGGGGAGGCCCATTCAGCCCCTCGAGCCTGTTACACAGGAACAGGAGGAGGCCCATTCAGCCCCTCCTCGAGCCTGTTACACAGGAACAGGAGGAGGCCCATTCACCCCCTCGAGCCTGTTACACAGGAACAGGAGGAGGCCCATTCAGCCCATCGAGCATGTTACACAGGAACAGGAGGAGGCCCATTCAGCCCATCGAGCCTGTTACACAGGAACAGGAGGAGGCCCATTCAGCCCCTCGAGCCTGTTACACAGGAACAGGAGGAGGCCCATTCAGCCCCTCGAGCCTGTTACACAGGAACAGGAGGAGGCCCATTCAGCCCCTCGAGCCTGTTACACAGGAACAGAAAGAGGCCCATTCAGCCCCTCCTCGAGTCTGTTGCACAGGAACAGGAGGAGGCCCATTCAGCCCCTCGAGCCTGTTACACAGGAACAGGAGGAGGCCCATTCAGCCCCTCGAGTCTGTTACACAGGAACAGGAGGAGGCCCATTCAGCCCCTCGAGTCTGTTACACAGGAACAGGAGGAGGCCCATTCAGCCCCTCGAGTCTGTTACACAGGAACAGGAGGCGTTTGCTCCAATCTAATTCCTTTTCTTCCCTAAGGGGTGCCCGGGCCCGGGATTGAGGTTGGGCCACATCGAGTCTGGATGCGACAGGCAGACGGTGGCTTTACTGGTCAGCGTGACGCTGGAGGCTCTGAAGGTCATTCGCAAGTCCAACTGTGCCCCGTGTAGGAATGCGGTTGCCCGGAGTGCGACAGCGCGGGTCACCACCATCACACCCTCGGCTGGGGGACGCGCACACCGCAGGGCAAGGTGAGTGCCGGGGACGGGGGGCGGTGCGAGGGGTGGGGAGGCAGCGGGGGGAGGGGGGGAGGCAGCGGGGGGGAGGGGGGGAGGCAGTAGGGGGGGAGGGGGGGAGGCAGTGGGGGGGAGGGGGGGAGGCAGTAGGGGGGGAGGGGGGAGGCAGTAGGGGGGAGGGGGGGAGGCAGTGGGGGGGAGGGGGGGAGGCAGTGGGGGGGAGGGGGGGAGGCAGTAGGGGGGAGGGGGGAGGCAGTGGGGGGAGGGGGGAGGCAGTAGGGGGGAGGGGGGGAGGCAGTGGGGGGAGGGGGGGAGGCAGTGGGGGGAGGGGGAGGCAGTAGGGGGGAGGGGGGAGGCAGTGGGGGGAGGGGGGAGGCAGTAGGGGGGAGGGGGGAGGCAGTGGGGGGGAGGGGGGAGGCAGTAGGGGGGAGGGGGGGAGGCAGTGGGGGGAGGGGGGAGGCAGCGGGGGGAGGGGGGGAGGCAGCGGGGGGGGGAGGCAGCGGGGGAGGGGGGCGGCAGCGGGGGGAGGGGGGAGGCAGCGGGGGGAGGGGGGAGGCAGTGGGGGGGAGGGGGGGAGGCAGTGGGGGGGAGGGGGGAGGCAGTGGGGGAGGGGGGGAGGCAGCGGGGGGAGGCAGCGGGGGAGGGGGGGAGGCAGCGGGGGGAGGGGGGGAGGCAGTGGGGGGAGAGGGGGGAGGCAGTGGGGAGGAGGGGGGGAGGCAGTGGGGGGGAGGGGGGGAGGCAGTGGGGGAGGGGGGGAGGCAGCGGGGGGGAGGGGGGGAGGCAGCGGGGGGGGAGGCAGCGGGGGAGGGGGGAGGCAGCGGGGGGAGGGGGGAAGCAGCGAGGGGAGGGGGAGGCAGCGGGGGGAGGGGGGAGGCAGTGGGGGAGGGGGGGAGGCAGCGGGGGGAGGGGGGGAGGCAGTGGGGGGGAGGGGGGAGGCAGCGGGGGAGGGGGGGAGGCAGCGGGGGAGGGGGTGAGGCAGCAGGGGGAGGGGGGGAGGCAGCGGGGGAGGGGGGAGGCAGCGGGGGGAGGGGGAGGCAGCGGGGGGAGGGGGGAGGCAGTGGGGAAGGGGGAGGCAGCGGGGTGGAGGGGGGGAGGCAGTGGGGGGAGGGGGGTGGCAGCGGGGGGAGGGGGGGGAGGCAGCGGGGGGAGGGGGGAGGCAGTGGGGGGGAGGGGGGGAGGCAGTGGGGGGAGGGGGGAGAGGCAGCGGGGGGGAGGGGGGAGGCAGCGGGGGGAGGGGGAGGCAGCGGGGGGGAGGGGGGAGGCAGTGGGGGAGGGGGAGAGGCAGCGGGGGGAGGGGGGAGGCAGCGGGGGGAGGGGGGAGGCAGTGGGGGGAGGGGGGAGGCAGCAGGGGGAGGGGGGAGAGGCAGCGGGGGGAGGGGGAGGCAGCGGGGGGAGGGGGGAGGCAGTGGGGGAGGGGGGAGGCAGTGGGGGAGGGGGGGGCTGACGTGAGCTGCACCAGGGGTTTGGGATACTGGTTTGGACAAGCGGGAGTGTACGAGGGCGGTCGAGGGGGATTGGAGTGAGTGAAGGAAAGGGATGGAGGGGAGGGTGGGAATGGTCAGAGTGAGGTAGGAGGGGGTGGAGGGGCTGAGGAAACGCACGGAGAAAATAGGAGCAGGACATGGCCATTCGGCCCATCGAGCGAGCTCCGTCAGGGAGGGAGGGTGAGGGAGGGAGGAGGGAGTGAGGAGGGAGGGTGAGCGAGGGACTGAGGGAGTGAGGAGCGAGGGTGAGGGAGTGAGGAGGGAGGGTGAGGGAGGGACTGAGGGAGTGAGGAGGGAAGGTGAGGGAGTGAGGAGGGTGGGAGGGTGAGGGAGTGAGGAGGGAGAGGGAGGGAGTGAGGAGGTAGGGACTGAGGGTGTGAGGAGGGAGGGTGAGGGAGGTGGGAGGGACTGAGGGAGTGATGAGGGAGGGTGAGGGAGTGAGGAGGGAGGGACTGAGGAAGTGAGGAGTGAGTGTGAGGGAGTGAGGAAGGAGGGAGTGTGAGGGGGTGAGGAGGGAGGGAGGATGAGGGAGTGAGGAGGGAGGCAGGGTGAGGGAGTGAGGAGGGAGGGAGGATGAGGGAGTGAGGAGGGAGGGTGACGGAGGTGGGAGGGAGGGTGAGGGAGTGAGGAGGAAGGGAGGGTGAGGGAGTGAGGAGGGAGGGTGAGGGAGTGAGGAAGGAGGGAGTGTGAGGGTGATGAGGGAGGGAGGGTGAGGGAGTGAGGAGGGAGGGTGAGGGAGTGAGGAGGGAGGGTGAGGGAGTGAGGAAGGATGGAGTGTGAGGGCGTGAGGAAGGAGGGAGGGTAGGAGTGAGGAGGGAGGAAGTGTGAGGAGTGAAGAAGGAGGAAGGGAGGGTGAGGGAGGGTGAGGGAGTGAGGAGGGAGGGTGAGGGAGAGAGGAGGGAGTGTGAGGGAGTGAGGAGGGAGGGTGAGGGAGTGAGGAAGGAGGGAGTGTGAGGGAGTGAGGAAGGAGGGTGAGGGAGTGAGGAGGGAGGGAGTGTGATGGAGTGAGGAGGGAAGGAGGGTGAGGGAGTGATGAGGGAGGGTGAGGGAGTGAGGAGGGAGGGTGAGGAGTGAGGAAGGAGGGAGTGTGAGGGAGTGAGGAGGGAGGGAGGGTGAGGCAGTGAGGAGAGAGTGAGGAAGGAGGGTGAGGGAGTGCGGAAGGAGGGAGGGTGAGGGAGTGAGGAGGGAGGGAGGGTGAGGGAGTGAGGAGGGAGGGAGGGTGAGGGAGTGAGGAGGGAGGGTGAAGGAGTGAGGAAGGAGGGAGGGTGAGGGAGTGAGGAAGGAGGGAGTGTGAGGGAGTGAGGAGGGAGGGTGAGGGAGTGAGGAAGGAGGGAGTGTGAGGGAGTGAGGAAGGAGGGAGTGTGAGGGAGTGTGGAGGGAGGGTGATGGAGTGAGGAGGAAGGGTGAGGGAGTGCGGAAGGAGGGAGTGTGAGGGAGTGAAGAAGGTGGGTGAGGGATTGAGGAGGGAGGGAGTGAGGGAGTGAGGAGGTAGAGTGAGGTGAGGGAGTGAGGAGGGAGTGTGAGGGAGTGAGGAGGAGGGTGAGAGAATGAGGAGGGAGGGTGAGGGAGTGAGGAGGGAGGGTGAGGGAGTGAAGAAGGTTGGAGGGTGAGGGATTGAGGAGGGAGGGCGAGGGAGTAAGCAGGGATTGAGGGTGAGGGAGTGGGGAAGAAGGGAGGGTGAGGGAACGAGGAGGGAGGGTGAGGGAGTGCGGAAGGAGGGAGGGTGAGGAAGGAGGGATGGAGTGTGAGGGAGTGAGGAGGGTGAAGGAGTGAGGAGGGAGGTTGAGGGAGTGAGGAAGGAGGGTGAGGGAGTGAGGAGGCAGGGTCTGAGGGAGTGAGGAGGGAGGGTGAGGGAGGGAGGAGGAAGGGACTGAGGGAGTGAGGAGGAAGAGTGAGGCGAGGGAGTGAGGAGGCAGTGTGAGGGAGTGAGGAGGGAGGTAGCGTGAGGGAATAAGGAAGGAGGGAGGGTGAGGGAATGAGGAGGGGGAGGGGGAGGTAGTGAGGAGGGAAGAAGGATGAGGAGGGTGAGGGAGGGTGAGGGAGTAAGGAAGGAGGGAGAGTGAGGGAGTGAGGAGGGAGGGAGTGTGAGGGAATGAGGAAGGAGGCAGGGTGAGGGATTGAGGAAGGAGGGAGGGTGAGGGAGTGATGAGGGAGGGAGTGAGCGAGTGAGGAGGGAGGGAGGGTGAGGGAATGAGGAAGGAGGGAGGGTGAGGGAGTGAGGAGGGAGGGTGAAGGAGTGAGGAAGAAGGGAGGGTGAGGGAATGAGGAGGGAGGGTGAGGGAATGAGGAGAGGGAGTGGGGAGGAAGGGAGTGAGGAGGGAGGGCGAGGGAGTGAGGAGGTAGTGTGAGGGTGTGAGGAGGGAGGGTGAGGGAGTGTGATGGAGTGAGGAGGGAGGAAGGTGAGGGAGTGAGGAAGGAGGGTGAGCGAGTGAGGAGTGAGGGAGGGTGAGGGAATGAGGAGGGAGGGAGGGTGTGGATTGAGGAGGGAGGGTGTGTGAGGGAGTGAGGAGGGAGGAGTGTGAGGGATTGAGGAAGAAGGGAGGGTGAGGGAGTGATGAGGGAGGGAGGGAGCGAGTGAGGAGGGAGGGAGGGTGAGGGAATGAGGAAGGATGGAGGGTGAGGGATTGAGGAGGGAGGGAGGGTGAGGGAGTGATGAGGGAGGGAGTGTGAGGGCATGAAGAGGGAGGGTGAGGGAGTGAGGAGGGATATGAGGAGTGAGGAGTGAGGGAGTGTGAGGGAATGAGGAAGGAGGGAGGGTGAGGGATTGAGGAGGGAGGGTGTTGGATTGAGGAGGGAGGGTGTGTGAGGCAGTGAGGAGGGAGGAGTGTGAGGGATTGAGGAAGGAGGGAGGGTGAGGGAGTGATGAGGGAGGGAGTGAGCGAGTGAGGAGGGAGGGAGGGTGAGGGAATGAGGAAGGAGGGAGGGTGAGGGATTGAGGAGGGAGGGAGGGTGTGGGATTGAGGAGGGAGGGTGTGTGAGGGAGTGAGGAGGGAGGGAGTGTGAGGGATTGAGGAAGGAGGGTGAGGGAGTGAGGAGGGAGTGTGAGGGAGCGAGGAAGAAGGGAATGTGAGGTAGTAAGGAGGGAGTGTGGAGGGAGGGTGAGGGAGTGAGGAAGGAGGGTGAGGGAGAGAGGAGGGAGGGTGAGGGAGCGAGGAGGGAGTGTGAGGGATTGAGGAGGGAGGGTGAGGAGTGAGGAGGGAGTGTGAGGGGTTGAGGAGGAGGCTCAGGGAGTCAGGAGGGAGTGTGAGGGATTGAGGAGGGAGGATGAGGGAGTGAGGAGGGTAGTGTGATGGAGCGAGGAAGGAGGGAGTGTGAGGGAGTGAGAAGGGTGGGTGAGGGAGTGAGGAGGGAGTGTGATGGATTGAGGAGAGAGGGTGAGGGAGTGAGGAGGGAGTGTGAGGGAGTGAGGAAGGAGGGAATGTGAGGGAGTGAGGAGGGTGAAGGAGTGAGGAGGGAGGTGAAGGAGTGAGGAAGGAGGGTGAGGGAGTGAGGAGGCAGGGTCTGAGGGAGAGAGGAGGGAGGGTGAGGTAGTGAGGAGGGAGGGACTGAGGGAGTGAGGAGGAAGAGTGAGGCGAGGGAGTGAGGAGGCAGTCTGAGGAAGTGAGGAGGGAGGTAGCGTGAGGGAGTAAGGAAGGAGGGAGGGTTAGGGAATGAGGAGGGGGGAGGGGGAGGGAGTGAGGAGAGAAGGAGGGGGAGGGAGGGTGAGGGAGTAAGGAAGGAGGGAGGGTGAGGGAGTGAGGAGGGAGGGAGTGTCAGGGAATGAGGAAAGAGGCAGGGTGAGGGATTGAGGAGGGAGGGTGAGGGAGTGAGGAGGGAGGGTGAGGGAGTGAGGAGGGAGGGTGAGGGAATGAGGAGAGGGAGTGAGGAGGGAGGGAGTGAGGAGGGAGGGTGAGGGAGTGAGGAGGGAGTGTGAGGAGGGAGGGTGAGGGAGTGTGATGGAGTGAGGAGGGAGAAAGGGTGAGTGAGGAAGAAGGGTGAGCGAGTGAGGAGTGAGGGAGGGTGAGGGAATGAGGAAGGAGGGAGGGTGAGGATTGAGGAGGAGGGTGTTGGATTGAGGAGGGAGGGTGTGTGAGGCGGTGAGGAGGGAGGGAGTGTGAGGGATTGAGGAAGGAGGGAGGGTGAGGGAGTGATGAGGGAGGGAGTGAGCGAGTGAGGAGGGAGGGAGGGTGAGGGAATGAGGAAGGAGGGAGGGTGAGGGATTGAGGAGGGAGGGAGGGTGTGGGATTGAGGAGGGAGGGTGTGTGAGGGAGTGAGGAGGGAGGGAGTGTGAGGGATTGAGGAAGGAGGGAGGGTGAGGGAGTGATGAGGGAGGGAGTGTGAGGGATTGAGGAAGGAGGGAGGATGAGGGCGTGATGAGGGAGGGTGAGGGAGTGAGGAGGGATATGAGGGAGTGCAGAGGGGGAATGTGAGTGAGTAGGAGGGAGGAGGGTGAGGGAATGAGGAAGGACGGAGGGTGAGGGATTGAGGAGGGAGGGAGTGTGAAGGAGTGAGGAGGGAGGGTGCGTGAGGGATTGAGGAAGGAGGGAGGGTGAGGGAATAAGGAAGGATGGAGGGTGAGGGATTGAGGAGGGAGGGAGTGTGAAGGAGTGAGGAGGGAGGAGTGTGAGGGATTGAGGAAGGAGGGAGGATGAGGGCGTGATGAGGAGGGAGTGTGAGGGAGTGAAAAGGGAGTGTTGAGGGATTGAGGAGGGAGGGTGAGGGAGTGAGGAGGGAGTGTGAGGGAGCGAGGAAGAAGGGCCTCCCTCCCTCCCTCCCTCCCTCCTCACTCCTTCACCCTCCCTACCTCCTCACTCCCTCACCCACCCTCCCTCCTCACTCCCTCACCCCCCTCCCTCCTCACTCCCTCACCCCCCTCCCTCCTCACTCCCTCACCCCCCCTCCCTCCTCACTCCCTCACCCTCCCTCCCTCCTCACTCCCTCACCCTCCCTCCCTCCTCACTCCCTCACCCTCCCTCCCTCCTCACTCCCTCACCCTCCCTCCCTCCTCCAGTGGCCTTCGGAGGCGCGCCAAGTCCTCGAACAGGCGAAAAGTCGGCCTTCCCGCCTCAAGTCGGCAGAGCGGGTCCAACCCGCCTCCCGCGAGGCTGCGAGTGCGCGAGGGCCGTCGCCCGAACGCGGGGCCTGAGCGTCGACGCAGGCGGCCATTTCGCCGCCTTTCCCGGGCTCCCTCGCGCGGGCACCCCGGCCGGGAGAAGGAAGCGGCGGCTGACCGCGCTGCGCAGGCGCGACGACGCGCCGGAGCGTCCCCACGTCGACGGGCCCCAACTGCGGCGCCCCCCCCCCCCATTTAAAGCGGCAATGCCTGGCGAGGGGCAGGCGGCATCTCAACCGCATGAGGCTTGGCCATTCGAGGCGGCTTGGTCTGCCCCTCCGACAGGGGGCCGGCGATCCCGTCCCGACGCAGGCGCGCCCGAAGTGAGCAGCAAGGGCTGCTGGATTTGGAACCTGATCCCATCACGCACCCGGAGGACGACTGCCCGGAGTCCCCGCATCGAGTGGGCACCATCACCATGCATGGCAAGGCCTACTCGCATTCACCGGCTCGCGCCCATCCTCAATCTGAAGGATCTGACCCGCAACATTATAGAACATAGAACATAGAACATAGAACATAGAACACAGAACATAGAACATAGAACATAGAACATAGAACACAGAACATTGAACAATACAGCGCAGTACAGGCCCTTCGGCCCACGATGTTGCACCGAAACAAAAGCCATCTAACCTACACTATGCCATTATCATCCATATGTTTATCCAATAAACTTTTAAATGCCCTCAATGTTGGCGAGTTCACTACTGTAGCAGGTACGGCATTCCACGGCCTCACTACTCTTTGCGTAAAGAACCTACCTCTGACCTCTGTCCTATATCTATTACCCCTCAGTTTAAAGTTATGTCCCCTCGTGCCAGCCATTTCCATCCGCGGGAGAAGGCTCTCACTGTGCACCCTATCTAACCCTCTGATCATTTTGTATGCCTCTATTAAGTCTCCTCTTAACCTTCTTCTCTCCAACGAAAGCAACCTCAAGTCCGTCAGCCTTTCCTCATAAGATTTTCCCTCCATACCAGGCAACATCCTGGTAAATCTCCTCTGCACGCGCTCCAAAGCCTCCACGTCCTTCCGATAATGCGGTGACCAGAACTGTACGCAATACTCCAAATGCGGCCGTACCAGAGTTCTGTACAGCTGCAACATGACCTCCTCACTCCGGAACTCAATCCCTCGACCAATAAAGGCCAACACTCCATAGGCCTTCTTCACAACCCTATCAACCTGGGTGGCAACTTTCAGGGATCTATGTACATGGACACCTAGATCCCTCTGCTCATCCACACTTTCAAGAACTTTACCATTAGCCAAATATTCCGCATTCCTGTTATTCCTTCCAAAGTGAATCACCTCACACTTCTCTACATTAAACTCCATTTGCCACCTCTCAGCCCAGCTCTGCAGCTTATCTATGTCCCTCTGTACCTGCTACATCCTTCCACACGATCGACAACACCACCGACTTTAGTATCGTCTGCAAATTTACTCACCCACCCTTCTGCGCCTTCCTCTAGGTCATTGATAAAAATGACAAACAGCAGTGGCCCCAGAACAGATCCTTGTGGTACTCCACTTGTGACTGTACTCCATTCTGAACATTTCCCATCAACCACCACCCTCTGTCTTCTTTATGAGGGACCCCGAAGCGGGAGGAGCTGCCCAGTCAGATGGCACACGCCAAATTCTTTCCACAGCTGGATGCATCGCGTGACTTCTGCAGAAACAGCTGGATGAGTCCGGCAGGAAGCTCTGCCCGTTTAATACACCCTTCGGAAGGTATTGCTACAACCGCATGCCGTTTGCTATTATTTCGGCCTCCGAAATCTTTCATCGAACAATGGAGCAAATGCCCGAGGGCATTGACGGTGAGCGGGTCTATGCTGCGACGTCATCATCCGGCCCACGACCCGGAGCAAACATATTTCTCGTCTGCAACAAGTCCTCAGGCGCTAACAGGCCAGCGGCCTGAAGTTAAATAGAACCAACTGCTCCTTTGGCAGGTCGTCAATTAAGTTTCTGGGCGGTCAGATCTCCCAGCAGGGCGTGAGGCCAGACTCGGACAAAGGCCAGGCCTTCAGCACGATGAAGACCCCAGAGGACAGGAGGCGGTACCCCGCTCCCTGGGGGCGGTGAACGTTCTGGGGAAGTTCATTCCCAACCCCGCGTCGCACACTCCCTCACCCTCTCTCCCTCCTCACTCCCTCACCCTCTCTCCCTCCTCACTCCCTCACCCCCGGACACCTGGTGAAGAAGTCCACCGCCTCCCAGTGGCCGGCCGCACATCTGGCAGCGTGGCTGGTGTTGTCACCGGCATCGTGAAATCCCACCATTATGGCTGTGGTCTCCCGCCCTTTGCCGTGGAGAGGGACCACAGACCCCTGGTACACGTTGCACACAAGGACTGAAATGGCAGGACACCCAGGCTCCAGCCCATTCTCCTTCGACTCCGCAGGTATGATTTCGAACTGGTTTATACACCTGGGAAGGAGCTGACCATCGCGGGTGTGCTGTCGCGTGCCCTCACCTCGCCATGTGAGCAGGTAGACTTCATACTCGACGTCGAGGGACAGGTGCAACTGTGTGCCAGCCCCCTCCCGACATCCAACCAACGCCTCGCCATCATTCGAGAAGAGGACCCTATTCTGCAGCGGGTCATACACCACCTCACGGATGGCTGCAGAAAGGGCAATGCCCCCAAAACTATAATGTAAAGGATGGCCTAGCTGTGGTGGAGGGGATCCTCCCGGAATTGGATGGCATGGTCGCCCCCGCGCAGCCTCCAGAGCTTGGTGCTCAGGCAGACACACGAGGGGCACCTCGGCATTGAGGAGTGCAGGCTCCGGGCCCCAGCAGGCCCGGCAACAGTGAGGACATCTCAAACATGGTCCTCGATTGCGCGACCTGCCCCCGTCTCCAGCCTGCTCGGCCCAGAGGAACGCACCAGCGGCGCGAGACCGTGACCTCTCCGTGGTCTCAGGCCGGCCTGGACCTTTTTCACCCCAACGGGCGTGACTACGGCCTGATAATCGATTACGTCTCCAGTTACCCCGAGGTAGTGAAACTGTCTGACCGAACATAGAACATAGAACATAGAAAATACAGCACAGAACAGGCCCTTCGGCCCACGATGTTGTGCCGAACCTTTGTCCTAGATTAATCATAGATTATCATTGAATTTACAGTGCAGAAGGAGGCCATTCGGCCCTTTGAGTCTGCACCGGCTCTTGGAAAGAGCACCCTACCCAAACTCAACACTTCCACCCAACACCAAGGGCAATTTTGGACACTAAGGGCAATTTATCATTGGCCAATTCACCTAACCTGCACATCTTTGGATTGTGGGAGGAAACCGGAGCACCCGGAGGAAACCCACGCAGACACGGGGAGGACGTGCAGACTCCGCACAGACAGTGACACAAGCCGGAATCGAACCTGGGACCCTGGAGCTGTGAAGCAATTGTGCTATCCACAAGGCTACCGTGCTGCCCTTAAGAACAAATAAATCTACACTCTATCATTTAACCGTATCCATGTAACTATCCAATAGCTGCTTGAAGGTCCCGAATGTTTCCGATTCAACTACTTCCACAGGCAGTGCATTCCATGCCCCCACTACTCTCTGGGTAAAGAACCTACCTCTGACATCCCTCCTATATCTTCCACCTTTCA
>NC_092729.1:39331349-39346349 GCF_047496885.1 Scyliorhinus torazame
CTCCGTGTCCCTCTCTCTCTCTCCCTCTCCGTCTCTCTCTCTCTCTCTCTCTCCCTCCCCGTGTCCCTCTCTCTCTCTCTCTCCCTCTCTGTCTCCCTCTCTCTCTCTCTCTCCCTCTCCGTCTCCCTCTCTCTCTATCCCTCTCCGTCTCCCTCTCTCTCTCTCCGTCTCCATCTCCCTCTCCATCTCCCTCTCGCCCCCTCTCTCTCTCTCCCTCCCTCTCCGTCTCCCTCTCTCTCTCCCTTTCCATCTCCCTCTCGCCCCTCTCTCTTTCTCCCTCTCCGTCTCCCTCTCTCTCCCTCCCTCTCCGTCTCCCTCTCTCTCTCCCTCTCCGTCTCCCTCTCTCTCCCTCCCTCTCCGTCTCCCTCTTGTCCCCTCTCTCTGCCTTTCCATCTCCCCCTTGCCCCCTCTTTCTCTCCCTCGCTCACCCTCTCTGTCTCCCTCTCTCTCTCCCTCCCTCTCCATCTCCCTCTCTCTCTCTCCCTCTCCGTCTCCCTCTCTCTCTCTCTCTCTCTCTCTCTCCGTCTCCCTCTCTGTCTCTCTCTCCCTGTCCGTCTCCCTCTCTCTCTCTCTCTCTCTCCGTCTCTGTCTCTCTCCCTCCCTCTCCGTCTCCCTCTCTCTCCCTCTCCGTCTCCCTCTCTCCCTCTCTGTCTCCCTCTCTCTCTCTCTCTCCGTCTCCCTCTCTCTCTCTCTCTCTCCGTCTCCTTCTCTCTCCCTCCCTCTCCGTCTCCCTCTTGTCCCCCCTCTCTCCCTTTCCATCTCCCTCTCTCTCTCTCCCTCTCCGTCTCCCTCTCTCTCTCTCCCTCTCCGTCTCCCTCTCTCTCTAGAACATAGAACATAGAACAATACAGCGCAGTACAGGCCCTTCGGCCCACGATGTTGCACCGAAACAAAAGCCATCTAACCCACACTATGCCATTATCATCCATATGTTTATCCAATAAACTATTAAATGCCCTCAATGTTGGCGAGTTCACTGCTGTAGCAGGTAGGGCATTCCACGGCCTCACTACCCTTTGCGTAAAGAACCTACCTCTGACCTCTGTCCTATATCTATTACCGCTCAGTTTAAAGTTATGTCCCCTCGTGCCAGCCATATTCATCCGCGGGAGTAGACTCTCACTGTGCACCCTATCCAACCCCCTGATCATTCTCTCCCTCTCCGTCTCCCTCTCTCTCTCTCCCTCTCCGTCTCCCTCTTGTCCCCTCTACTCTCCCTTTCCATCTCCCTCTCGCCCCCTCTCTCTCTCTCTCCCTATCCGGCTCCCTCTCTCTCTCTCCCTCTCCGTCTCCCTCTCTCTCTCTCCCTCTCCATCTCCCTCTCCGTCTCCCTCTTGTCCCCTCTCTACCCCTTTCCATCTCCCTCTTGCCCCCTCTCTCTCTCCCTCCCTCTCCGTCTCCCTCTCTCTCTCTTCCTCACTCTCTGGCTCTCCCACTCCGTCTCCCTCTCTCTCTCTCTCCCTCTCCGTCTCCCTCTTTCTCTCCCTCTCCGTCTCCCTCTCTCTCTCTCTCCCTCTCCATCTACCCCTCTCTCCCCCTTTCCATCTCCCTCTCGCCACCTCTCTCTCTCTCCCTCCCTCTCCGTCTCCCTCTCTCTCTCTCGCTTTCCATCTCCCTCTCGCCCCTCTCTCTCTCTCCCTCTCCGTCTCCCTCTCTCTCCCTCCCTCTCCGTCTCCCTCTCTCTCTCTCCCTCTCCGTCTCCCTCTCTCTCCCTCCCTCTCCGTATCCCTCTTGTCCCCTCTCTCTTCCTTTCCATCTCCCTCTCGCCCCTCTCTCTCCCCCTCCCTCTCCGTCTCCCTCTCTCTCTCCCTCTCCGTCTCCCTCTCTCTCTCTCCCTCTCCGTCTCCCTCTCTCTCGCTCCCTCTCCGTCTCCCTCTCTCTCTCTCCCTCTCCGTCTCCCTCTCTCTCCCTCCCTCTCCGTATCCCTCTTGTCCCCTCTCTCTTCCTTTCCATCTCCCTCTCGCCCCTCTCTCTCCCCCTCCCTCTCCGTCTCCCTCTCTCTCTCCCTCTCCGTCTCCCTCTCTCTCTCTCCCTCTCCGTCTCCCTCTCTCTCGCTCCCTCTCCGTCTCCCTCTCTCTCTCTCCCTCTCCGTCTCCCTCTCTCTCTCTCTCTCTCTCCCTCTCCATCTCCCTCTCTATCTCTCCCTCGCCGTCTCCCTCTCTCACTCTCCCTCTCCGTCTCCCTCTCTCTCCCTCCCTCTCCGTCTCCCTCTTGTCCCCTCTCTCTCCCTTTCCATCTCTCTCTCGCCCCCTCTCTCTCCCTCTCTCTCCCTCTCCGTCTGCCTCTCTCTCTCCCTCCCTCTCCGTCTCCCTCTCTCTGCCTCCCACTCCGTCTCCCTGTCCCTCCCTCCCTCTCCGTCTCCCTCTCTCTCTCTCTCCCTCTCCGTCTCCCTCTCTCTCTCTACCTCTCCGTCTCCCTCTCTCTCTCTCTCTCTCCGTCTCCCTCTCTCTCCCTCCCTCTCCGTCTCCCTCTTGTCCCCTCTCTCTCCCTTTCCATCTCCCTCTCGCCCCTCTCTCTCTCCCTCCCTCTCCTTCTCCCTCTCTCTCCCTCTCCGTCTCCCTCTCTGTCTCTTCCTCTCCGTCTCCCTCTCTCTCTCTCCCTCTCCGTCTCCCTCTCTCTCCCTCCCTCTCCGTCTCCGTCTTGTCCCCTCTGTCTCCCTTTCCATTTCCCTCTCGCCCCCTCTCTCTCTCTCTCTCCCTCTCCGTCTCCCTCTCTCTCCCTCTCTCTCATCTCCCTCCCCCTCTCTCCCTCGCTCTCCCTCCCTCTCCGTCTCCCTCTCTCTCCCGTCCTCTCCATTTCCCTCGCCACCTCTCCCTCCCTCCCTCTCTGTCTCCCTCTCTCTCCCTACCGCACCGTCTCCCTCTCTCTCCCTCTCTGTCTCCCCCTCTCTCCCGCTCTCTCCCTCCCTCTCCGTCTCCCTCTCTCTCCCTCCCTCTCCGTCTCCCTCTCTCTCCCTCCCTCTCCGTCTCCCTCTTCTCCCCTCTCTCTCCCTTTCCATCTCCCTCTCGCCCCCTCTCTCTCTCCCTCTCTCCCTCTCCCTCTCCCTCCCTCTCTCTCTCTCTCCCTCCCTCTCTCTCCCACTCTCTCCCTCCCTCTCTGTCTCCCCCTCCATCCCTCTCTCTCCCACCCTCTCCGTCTCCCTCCTTCCCCTCTCTCTCCCTCTCCGTCCCCCTCTTGCCCCTCTGTCTCTCTCTCCCTCCCTCTCCATCTCCCTCTTGCCCCCTCTCCCTGGCTCTCCGTCTCCCTCTCTCTCTCTCTCCCTCCCTCTCTGTCTCCCTCTCTGTCTCTCCCTCTCTGTCTCCCTCTCCCTCTCTCCCTCTCCTTCTCCCTCTCGCTCTCTCACTCTCCGTCTCCCTCTCTCTCTCCCTCTCCGTGTCTCTCTCTCTCTCTCTCTCCCTCGCCGTCTCTCTCTCTCTAACTCTCTCTCCCTCTCTGTCTCCCTCTCTCTACCTCCCTCTCCGTGTCCCTCTCTCTCCCTCTCTCTCTCTCTCTCCCTCTCCGTGTCCCTCTCTCGCTCACCCTCTCCGTCTCCCACTCTCTCTCTCCCTCTCCGTCTCCCTCTCTCTCTCTCTCCCTCTCCGTCTCCCTCTCTCTCTCTCCCTCTCCGTCTCCCTCTCTGTCTCCCTCTTGTCCCCTCTCTCTCCTTTTCCATCTCCCTCTCGCTCCCTCTCTCTCTCCCTCCCTCTCCGTCTCCCTCTCTCTCTCTCCCTCTCCGTCTCTCTCTCTCTCTCCCTCTCCGTGTCCCTCTCTCTCTCTCCCTCTCCGTCTCCCTCTCTCTCTCTTCCTCTCCGTCTCCCTCTCTCTCTCTCCCTCTCCATATCCCTCTCTCTCTCCCTTTCCATCTCCCTCTCGCCCCCCCTCTACCTCGCTCTCTCCCTCTCCGTCCCTCTCTCTCCCTCCCTCTCCCTCTCCCTCTCTCTCTCTCCCTCTCTGTCTCCCTCTCTCTCCCTCCCTCTCCGTCTCCCTCTTGTCCCCTCTCTCTTCCTTTCCATCTCCCTCTCGCCCCTCTCTCTCTCCCTCCCTGTCCGTCTCCCTCTCCGTCTCCCTTCTCTCTCCCTCTCCGTCTCCCTCTCTCTCTCCCCCTCTCCGTCTACCTCTCTCTCTCTCTCTCTCTCTCTCTCTCCCTCTCCGTCTCCCTCTCTCTCTCTCCCTCTCCCTCTCTCCCTCTCCCTCTCCCTCTCCGTCTCCCTCTCTCTCTCTCCCTCTCCGTCTCCCTCTCTCCCCCTCCCTCTCCGTCTCCCTCTTGTCCCCTCTATCTCCCTTTCCATCTCCCTCTCGCCCGCTCTCTCTCTCCCTCTCTCTCCGTCTCCCTCTCTCTCTCCCTCCCTCTCCGTCTCCCTCCCTCTCCGTCTCCCTCTCTCTCCCTCCCTCTCCGTCTCCCCCTCTCTCCCTCCCTCTCCGTCTCCCCCCCTCTCTCTCTCTCTCCGTCTCCCTCTCTCTCTCTACCTCTCCGTCTCCCTCTTGTCCCCTCTCTCTCCCTTTCCATCTCCCTCTCGCCCCTCTCTCTCTCCCTCCCTCTCCTTCTCCCTCTCTCTCTCCCACTCCGTCTCTCTCTCTCTCTCTCCCTCTCCGTCTCCCTCCCTCCCTCTCTCTCACCCTCTCTCTCCCTCCCTCTCCGTCTCCCTCTTGTCCACTCTCTCTCCTTTTCCATCTCCCTCTCGCCCCCTCTCTCTCTCCCTCCCTCTCCGTCTCCCTCTCTCTCTCTCCCTCTCCGTCTCCCTCTCTCTCTCTCTCCCTCTCCGTCTCCCTCTCTCTCTCTCTCCCTCTCCGTCTCCCTCTCTCTCCCTCTCTCTCATCTCCCTCCCCCTCTCTCCATCGCTCTCCTTCCCTCTCCGTCTCCCTCTCTCTCCCGCCCTCTCCGTTGCCCTCGCCACCTCTCCCTCCCTCCCTCTCTGTCTCCCTCTCTCTCCCTACCCCACCGTCTCCCTCTCTCTCCCTCTCTGTCTCCCCCTCTCTCCCTCTCTCTCCCTCCCTCTCCGTCTCCCTCTCTCTCCCTCCCTCTCCGTCTCCCTCTCTGTCTCCCATTCCATCTCCCTCCCGCCCCTATCTCTTTCTCCCTCTTCGTCTCCCTCTCTCTCCCTCCCTCTCCGTCTCCCTCTCTCTCTCCCTCCCTCTCCAGCTCCCTCTCTCTCCCTCCCTCTCCATCTCCCTCTCTCCCCCTCTCTCTCCGTCTCCCTCTTGTCCCCTCTCTCTCTCCTTTCCATCTCCCTCTCGCCCGCTCTCTCTCTCCGTCTCTCACCCTCTCCGTCTCCCTCTCTCTCTCCCTCCCTCTCCGTCTCCCTCTCTCTCCCTCCCTCTCCGTCTCCCTCTCTCTCCCTCCCTCTCCGTCTCCCCCTCTCTCCCTCCCTCTCCGTCTCCCCCTCTCTCTTTCTCTCTCTCCGTCTCCCTCTCTCTCTCTCTACCTCTCCGTCTCCCTCTTGTCTCCTCTCTCTCCCTTTCCATCTCCCTCTCGCCCCTCTCCTCTCCCTCCCTCTCGTTCTCCCTCTCTCTCTCCCTCTCCGTCTCTCTATCTCTCTCTCCCTCTCCGTCTCCCTCTCTCTCTCTCCCTCTCCCTCTCCCTCTCTCTCTCTCTCTCTCTCCCTCTCCATGTCCCTCTCTCTCTCTCCCTCTCCGTCTCCCTCTCTCTCTCTCTCCCTCTCCGTCTCCCTCTTTCTCTCCCTCCCTCTCCGTCTCCCTCTCTCTCTCTCCCTCTCCGTCTCTCTCTCTCTCTCCCTCTCCGTGTCCCTCTCTCTCTCTCCCTCTCCGTCTCCCTCTCTCTCTCTTCCTCTCCGTCTCCCTCTCTCTCTCTCCCTCTCCATATCCCTCTCTCTCTCCCTTTCCATCTCCCTCTCGCCCCCCCTCTACCTCTCTCTCTACCTCTCTCTCTCCCTCTCCGTCTCCCTCTCTCTCCCTCCCTCTCCCTCTCCCTCTCTCTCTCTCCCTCTCTGTCTCCCTCTCTCTCCCTCCCTCTCCGTCTCCCTCTTGTCCCCTCTCTCTTCCTTTCCAGCTCCCTCTCGCCCCTCTCTCTCTCCCTCCCTGTCCGTCTCCCTCTCCGTCTCCCTCTCTCTCTCCCTCTCCGTCTCCCTCTCTCTCTCCCCCTCTCCGTCTACCTCTCTCTCTCTCTCTCTCTCTCTCTCTCTCCCTCTCCGTCTCCCTCTCTCTCTCTCCCTCTCCCTCTCTCCCTCTCCCTCTCCCTCTCCGTCTCCCTCTCTCTCTCTCCCTCTCCGTCTCCCTCTCTCCCCCTCCCTCTCCGTCTCCCTCTTGTCCCCTCTCTCTCCCTTTCCATCTCCCTCTCGCCCGCTCTCTCTCTCCCTCTCTCTCCGTCTCCCTCTCTCTCTCCCTCCCTCTCCGTCTCCCTCCCTCTCCGTCTCCCTCTCTCTCCCTCCCTCTCCGTCTCCCCCCTCTCTCCCTCCCTCTCCGTCTCCCCCCCTCTCTCTCTCTCTCCGTCTCCCTCTCTCTCTCTACCTCTCCGTCTCCCTCTTGTCCCCTCTCTCTCCCTTTCCATCTCCCTCCCGCCCCTCTCTCTCTCCCTCCCTCTCCTTCTCCCTCTCTCTCTCCCACTCCGTCTCTCTCTCTCTCTCTCCCTCTCCGTCTCCCTCCCTCCCTCTCTCTCACCCTCTCTCTCCCTCCCTCTCCGTCTCCCTCTTGTCCACTCTCTCTCCTTTTCCATCTCCCTCTCGCCCCCTCTCTCTCTCCCTCCCTCTCCGTCTCCCTCTCTCTCTCTCCCTCTCCGTCTCCCTCTCTCTCTCTCTCCCTCTCCGTCTCCCTCTCTCTCTCTCTCCCTCTCCGTCTCCCTCTCTCTCCCTCTCTCTCATCTCCCTCCCCCTCTCTCCATCGCTCTCCTTCCCTCTCCGTCTCCCTCTCTCTCCCGTCCTCTCCGTTGCCCTCGCCACCTCTCCCTCCCTCCCTCTCTGTCTCCCTCTCTCTCCCTACCCCACCGTCTCCCTCTCTCTCCCTCTCTGTCTCCCCCTCTCTCCCTCTCTCTCCCTCCCTCTCTGTCTCCCTCTCTCTCCCTCCCTCTCCGTCTCCCTCTCTGTCTCCCATTCCATCTCCCTCCCGCCCCTCTCTCTTTCTCCCTCTTCGTCTCCCTCTCTCTCCCTCCCTCTCCGTCTCCCTCTCTCTCTCCCTCCCTCTCCAGCTCCCTCTCTCTCCCTCCCTCTCCGTCTCCCTCTCTCCCCCTCCCTCTCCGTCTCCCTCTTGTCCCCTCTCTCTCCCTTTCCATCTCCCTCTCGCCCGCTCTCTCTCTCCGTCTCTCACCCTCTCCGTCTCCCTCTCTCTCTCTCCTCCCTCTCCGTCTCCCTCTCTCTCCCTCCCTCTCCGTCTCCCTCTCTCTCCCTCCCTCTCCGTCTCCCCCTCTCTCCCTCCCTCTCCGTCTCCCCCTCTCTCTTTCTCTCTCTCCGTCTCCCTCTCTCTCTCTCTACCTCTCCGTCTCCCTCTTGTCTCCTCTCTCTCCCTTTCCATCTCCCTCTCGCCCCTCTCCTCTCCCTCCCTCTCGTTCTCCCTTTCTCTCTCCCTCTCCGTCTCTCTCTCTCTCTCTCCCTCTCCGTCTCCCTCTCTCTCTCTCCCTCTCCGTCTCCCTCTCTCTCTCTCCCCCTCTCCGTCTCCCTCTCTCTCCCTCCCTCTCTCTCATCTCCCTTTTTACCCCTCTCTCCCATCTCCCTCCCCCTCTCTCCCTTTCTCTCCCTCCCGCTCCGTCTCCCTCTCTCTCCCGTCCTCTACGTTTCCCTTGCCCCCTCTCCCTCCCTCCCTCTCTGTCACCCTCTCTCTCCCTACCCCTCCGTCTTCCTCTCTCTCCCTCTCTATCTCCCTCTCTCTCCCTCTCTCTCCCTCCCTCTCCGTCTCCCTCTCTCTCTCTCCCTCGCCGTCTTCCTCTCCGTCTCCGTCTTGTCCCCTCTCTCTCCTTTCCATCTCCCTCTCGCCCCCTCTTTCCGTCTCCCTCTCTCTCTCTCCCTCTCCGTCTCCCTCTCTCTCTCTCTCTCTCTCCCTCTCCATGTCCCTCTCTCTCTCTCCCTCTCCGTCTCCCTCTCTCTCTCTCTCCCTCTCCGTCTCCCTCTTTCTCTCTCTCCCTCTCCGTCTCCCTCTCTCTCTCTCCCTCTCCGTCTCCCTCTCTCTCTCTCCCTCTCCGTCTCCCTCTCTCTCTCTCCCTCTCCGTCTCCCTCTCCGTCTCCCTCTTGTCCCCTCTCTCTCCCTTTCCATCTCCCTCTCGCACCCTCTCTCTCTCCCTCCCTCTCCGTCTCCCTCTCTCTCTCTCCCTCTCCGTCTCCCTCTCTCGCCCTCCCTCTCCGTGTCCCTCTCTCTCTCTCCCTCTCCGTCTCCCTCTCTCTCTCTCTCTCTCCCTCTCTCTCTCTCTCTCCCTCTCCGTCTCCCTCTCTCTCTCTCCCTCTCCGTCTCCCTCTCTCTCTCTCCCTCTCCGTCTCCCTCTCTCTCTCTCCCGCTCCATCTCACTCTCCATCTCCCTCTCGCCCCCTCTCTCTCTCTCCCTCCCTCTCCGTCTCCCTCTCTCTCTCTCGCTTTCCATCTCCCTCTCGCCCCTCTCTCTCTCTCCCTCTCCGTCTCCCTCTCTCTCCCTCCCTCTCCGTCTCCCTCTCTCTCTCTCCCTCTCCGTCTCCCTCTCTCTCCCTCCCTCTCCGTATTCCTTTCCATCTCCCTCTCGCCCCTCTCTCTCCCCCTCCCTCTCCGTCTCCCTCTCTCTTCTCCCTCTCCGTCTCCCTCTCTCTCTCTCCCTCTCCGTCTCCCTCTCTCTCGCTCCCTCTCCGTCTCCCTCTCTCTCTCTCCCTCTCCGTCTCCCTCTCTCTCCCTCCCTCTCCGTATCCCTCTTGTCCCCCTCTCTCTTCCTTTCCATCTCCCTCTCGCCCTCTCTCTCCCCCCCATCCCTCTCCGTCTCCCTCTCTCTCTCCCTCTCCGTCTCCCTCTCTTCTCTCTCCCTCTCCGTCTCCCTCTCTCTCGCTCCCTCTCCGTCTCCCTCTCTCTCTCTCCCTCTCCGTCTCCCCTCTCTCTCTCTCTCTCTCTCCCTCTCCATCTCCCTCTCTATCTCTCCCTCGCCGTCTCCCTCTCTCACTCTCCCTCTCCGTCTCCCTCTCTCTCCCTCCCTCTCCGTCTCCCTCTTGTCCCCTCTCTCTCCCTTTCCATCTCTCTCTCGCCCCCTCTCTCTCCCTCTCTCTCCCTCTCCGTCTGCCTCTCTCTCTCCCTCCCTCTCCGTCTCCCTCTCTCTGCCTCCCACTCCGTCCTCCCTGTCCCTCCCTCCCTCTCCGTCTCCCTCTCTCTCTCTCTCCCTCTCCGTCTCCCCTCTCTCTCCTCTACCTCTCCGTCTCCCTCTCTCTCTCTCTCTCTCCGTCTCCCTCTCCTCTCCCTCCCTCTCCGTCTCCCTCTTGTCCCCTCTCTCTCTCCCTTTCCATCTCCCTCTCGCCCCTCTCTCTCTCCCTCCCTCTCCTTCTCCCTCTCTCCTCCCTCTCCGTCTCCCTCTCTGTCTCTTCCTCTCCGTCTCCCTCTCTCTCTCTCCCTCTCCGTCTCCCTCTCTCTCCCTCCCTCTCCGTCTCCGTCTTGTCCCCTCTGTCTCCCTTTCCATTTCCACTCTCGCCCCCTCTCTCTCTCTCTCTCCCTCTCCGTCTCCCTCTCTCTCCCTCTCTCTCATCTCCCTCCCCCTCTCTCCCTCGCTCTCCCTCCCTCTCCGTCTCCCTCTCTCTCCCGTCCTCTCCATTTCCCTCGCCACCTCTCCCTCCCTCCCTCTCTATCTCCCTCTCTCTCCCTACCGCACCGTCTCCCTCTCTCTCCCTCTCTGTCTCCCCCTCTCTCCCGCTCTCTCCCTCTCCTCTCCGTCTCCCCTCTCTCTCCCTCCCTCTCCGTCTCCGTCTTGTCCCCTCTGTCTCCCTTTCCATTTCCCTCTCGCCCCCTCTCTCTCTCTCTCTCCCTCTCCGTCTCCCTCTCTCTCCCTCTCTCTCATCTCCCTCCCCCTCTCTCCCTCGCTCTCCCCTCCCTCTCCGTCTCCCTCTCTCTCCCGTCCTCTCCATTTCCCCTCGCCACCTCTCCCTCCCTCCCTCTCTATCTCCCTCTCTCTCCCCTACCGCACCGTCTCCCTCTCTCTCCCTCTCTGTCTCCCCCTCTCTCCCTCTCTCTCCCTCCCTCTCCGTCTCCCTCTTCTCCCCTCTCTCTCCCCTTTCCATCTCCCTCTCGCCCCCTCTCTCTCTCCCTCTCTCCCTCTCCCTCTCCCTCCCTCTCTCTCTCTCTCCCTCCCTCTCTCTCCCACTCTCTCCCTCCCTCTCTGTCTCCCCCTCCATCCCTCTCTCTCCCACCCTCTCCGTCTCCCTCCTTCCCCTCTCTCTCCCTCTCCGTCCCCCTCTTGCCCCTCTGTCTCTCTCTCCCTCCCTCTCCATCTCCCTCTTGCCCCCTCTCCCTGGCTCTCCGTCTCCCTCTCTCTCTCTCTCCCTCCCTCTCTGTCTCCCTCTCTGTCTCTCCCTCTCTGTCTCCCTCTCCCTCTCTCCCTCTCCTTCTCCCTCTCGCTCTCTCACTCTCCGTCTCCCTCTCTCTCTCCCTCTCGTGTCTCTCTCTCTCTCTCTCTCCCTCGCCGTCTCTCTCTCTCTAACTCTCTCTCCCTCTCTGTCTCCCTCTCTCTACCTCCCTCTCCGTGTCCCCTCTCTCTCCCTCTCTCTCTCTCTCTCCCTCTCCGTGTCCCTCTCTCGCTCACCCTCTCCGTCTCCCACTCTCTCTCTCCCTCTCCGTCTCCCTCTCTCTCTCTCTCCCTCTCCGTCTCCCTCTCTCTCTCTCCCTCTCCGTCTCCCTCTCTGTCTCCCTCTTGTCCCCTCTCTCTCCCTTTCCATCTCCCTCTCGCTCCCTCTCTCTCTCCCTCCCTCTCCGTCTCCCTCTCTCTCTCTCCCTCTCCGTCTCTCTCTCTCTCTCCCTCTCCGTGTCCCTCTCTCTCTCTCCCTCTCCGTCTCCCTCTCTCTCTCTTCCTCTCCGTCTCCCTCTCTCTCTCTCCCTCTCCATATCCCTCTCTCTCTCCCTTTCCATCTCCCTCTCGCCCCCCCTCTACCTCGCTCTCTCCCTCTCCGTCCCTCTCTCTCCCTCCCTCTCCCTCTCCCTCTCTCTCTCTCCCTCTCTGTCTCCCTCTCTCTCCCTCCCTCTCCGTCTCCCTCTTGTCCCCTCTCTCTTCCTTTCCATCTCCCTCTCGCCCCTCTCTCTCTCCCTCCCTGTCCGTCTCCCTCTCCGTCTCCCTTCTCTCTCCCTCTCCGTCTCCCTCTCTCTCTCCCCCTCTCCGTCTACCTCTCTCTCTCTCTCTCTCTCTCTCTCTCTCCCTCTCCGTCTCCCTCTCTCTCTCTCCCTCTCCCTCTCTCCCTCTCCCTCTCCCTCTCCGTCTCCCTCTCTCTCTCTCCCTCTCCGTCTCCCTCTCTCCCCCTCCCTCTCCGTCTCCCTCTTGTCCCCTCTATCTCCCTTTCCATCTCCCTCTCGCCCGCTCTCTCTCTCCCTCTCTCTCCGTCTCCCTCTCTCTCTCCCTCCCTCTCCGTCTCCCTCCCTCTCCGTCTCCCTCTCTCTCCCTCCCTCTCCGTCTCCCCCTCTCTCCCTCCCTCTCCGTCTCCCCCCCTCTCTCTCTCTCTCCGTCTCCCTCTCTCTCTCTACCTCTCCGTCTCCCTCTTGTCCCCTCTCTCTCCCTTTCCATCTCCCTCTCGCCCCTCTCTCTCTCCCTCCCTCTCCTTCTCCCTCTCTCTCTCCCACTCCGTCTCTCTCTCTCTCTCTCCCTCTCCGTCTCCCTCCCTCCCTCTCTCTCACCCTCTCTCTCCCTCCCTCTCCGTCTCCCTCTTGTCCACTCTCTCTCCTTTTCCATCTCCCTCTCGCCCCCTCTCTCTCTCCCTCCCTCTCCGTCTCCCTCTCTCTCTCTCCCTCTCCGTCTCCCTCTCTCTCTCTCTCCCTCTCCGTCTCCCTCTCTCTCTCTCTCCCTCTCCGTCTCCCTCTCTCTCCCTCTCTCTCATCTCCCTCCCCCTCTCTCCATCGCTCTCCTTCCCTCTCCGTCTCCCTCTCTCTCCCGCCCTCTCCGTTGCCCTCGCCACCTCTCCCTCCCTCCCTCTCTGTCTCCCTCTCTCTCCCTACCCCACCGTCTCCCTCTCTCTCCCTCTCTGTCTCCCCCTCTCTCCCTCTCTCTCCCTCCCTCTCCGTCTCCCTCTCTCTCCCTCCCTCTCCGTCTCCCTCTCTGTCTCCCATTCCATCTCCCTCCCGCCCCTATCTCTTTCTCCCTCTTCGTCTCCCTCTCTCTCCCTCCCTCTCCGTCTCCCTCTCTCTCTCCCTCCCTCTCCAGCTCCCTCTCTCTCCCTCCCTCTCCATCTCCCTCTCTCCCCCTCTCTCTCCGTCTCCCTCTTGTCCCCTCTCTCTCTCCTTTCCATCTCCCTCTCGCCCGCTCTCTCTCTCCGTCTCTCACCCTCTCCGTCTCCCTCTCTCTCTCCCTCCCTCTCCGTCTCCCTCTCTCTCCCTCCCTCTCCGTCTCCCTCTCTCTCCCTCCCTCTCCGTCTCCCCCTCTCTCCCTCCCTCTCCGTCTCCCCCTCTCTCTTTCTCTCTCTCCGTCTCCCTCTCTCTCTCTCTACCTCTCCGTCTCCCTCTTGTCTCCTCTCTCTCCCTTTCCATCTCCCTCTCGCCCCTCTCCTCTCCCTCCCTCTCGTTCTCCCTCTCTCTCTCCCTCTCCGTCTCTCTATCTCTCTCTCCCTCTCCGTCTCCCTCTCTCTCTCTCCCTCTCCCTCTCCCTCTCTCTCTCTCTCTCTCTCCCTCTCCATGTCCCTCTCTCTCTCTCCCTCTCCGTCTCCCTCTCTCTCTCTCTCCCTCTCCGTCTCCCTCTTTCTCTCCCTCCCTCTCCGTCTCCCTCTCTCTCTCTCCCTCTCCGTCTCTCTCTCTCTCTCCCTCTCCGTGTCCCTCTCTCTCTCTCCCTCTCCGTCTCCCTCTCTCTCTCTTCCTCTCCGTCTCCCTCTCTCTCTCTCCCTCTCCATATCCCTCTCTCTCTCCCTTTCCATCTCCCTCTCGCCCCCCCTCTACCTCTCTCTCTACCTCTCTCTCTCCCTCTCCGTCTCCCTCTCTCTCCCTCCCTCTCCCTCTCCCTCTCTCTCTCTCCCTCTCTGTCTCCCTCTCTCTCCCTCCCTCTCCGTCTCCCTCTTGTCCCCTCTCTCTTCCTTTCCAGCTCCCTCTCGCCCCTCTCTCTCTCCCTCCCTGTCCGTCTCCCTCTCCGTCTCCCTCTCTCTCTCCCTCTCCGTCTCCCTCTCTCTCTCCCCCTCTCCGTCTACCTCTCTCTCTCTCTCTCTCTCTCTCTCTCTCCCTCTCCGTCTCCCTCTCTCTCTCTCCCTCTCCCTCTCTCCCTCTCCCTCTCCCTCTCCGTCTCCCTCTCTCTCTCTCCCTCTCCGTCTCCCTCTCTCCCCCTCCCTCTCCGTCTCCCTCTTGTCCCCTCTCTCTCCCTTTCCATCTCCCTCTCGCCCGCTCTCTCTCTCCCTCTCTCTCCGTCTCCCTCTCTCTCTCCCTCCCTCTCCGTCTCCCTCCCTCTCCGTCTCCCTCTCTCTCCCTCCCTCTCCGTCTCCCCCTCTCTCCCTCCCTCTCCGTCTCCCCCCCTCTCTCTCTCTCTCCGTCTCCCTCTCTCTCTCTACCTCTCCGTCTCCCTCTTGTCCCCTCTCTCTCCCTTTCCATCTCCCTCCCGCCCCTCTCTCTCTCCCTCCCTCTCCTTCTCCCTCTCTCTCTCCCACTCCGTCTCTCTCTCTCTCTCTCCCTCTCCGTCTCCCTCCCTCCCTCTCTCTCACCCTCTCTCTCCCTCCCTCTCCGTCTCCCTCTTGTCCACTCTCTCTCCTTTTCCATCTCCCTCTCGCCCCCTCTCTCTCTCCCTCCCTCTCCGTCTCCCTCTCTCTCTCTCCCTCTCCGTCTCCCTCTCTCTCTCTCTCCCTCTCCGTCTCCCTCTCTCTCTCTCTCCCTCTCCGTCTCCCTCTCTCTCCCTCTCTCTCATCTCCCTCCCCCTCTCTCCATCGCTCTCCTTCCCTCTCCGTCTCCCTCTCTCTCCCGTCCTCTCCGTTGCCCTCGCCACCTCTCCCTCCCTCCCTCTCTGTCTCCCTCTCTCTCCCTACCCCACCGTCTCCCTCTCTCTCCCTCTCTGTCTCCCCCTCTCTCCCTCTCTCTCCCTCCCTCTCTGTCTCCCTCTCTCTCCCTCCCTCTCCGTCTCCCTCTCTGTCTCCCATTCCATCTCCCTCCCGCCCCTCTCTCTTTCTCCCTCTTCGTCTCCCTCTCTCTCCCTCCCTCTCCGTCTCCCTCTCTCTCTCCCTCCCTCTCCAGCTCCCTCTCTCTCCCTCCCTCTCCGTCTCCCTCTCTCCCCCTCCCTCTCCGTCTCCCTCTTGTCCCCTCTCTCTCCCTTTCCATCTCCCTCTCGCCCGCTCTCTCTCTCCGTCTCTCACCCTCTCCGTCTCCCTCTCTCTCTCCCTCCCTCTCCGTCTCCCTCTCTCTCCCTCCCTCTCCGTCTCCCTCTCTCTCCCTCCCTCTCCGTCTCCCCCTCTCTCCCTCCCTCTCCGTCTCCCCCTCTCTCTTTCTCTCTCTCCGTCTCCCTCTCTCTCTCTCTACCTCTCCGTCTCCCTCTTGTCTCCTCTCTCTCCCTTTCCATCTCCCTCTCGCCCCTCTCCTCTCCCTCCCTCTCGTTCTCCCTTTCTCTCTCCCTCTCCGTCTCTCTCTCTCTCTCTCCCTCTCCGTCTCCCTCTCTCTCTCTCCCTCTCCGTCTCCCTCTCTCTCTCTCCCCCTCTCCGTCTCCCTCTCTCTCCCTCCCTCTCTCTCATCTCCCTTTTTACCCCTCTCTCCCATCTCCCTCCCCCTCTCTCCCTTTCTCTCCCTCCCGCTCCGTCTCCCTCTCTCTCCCGTCCTCTACGTTTCCCTTGCCCCCTCTCCCTCCCTCCCTCTCTGTCACCCTCTCTCTCCCTACCCCTCCGTCTTCCTCTCTCTCCCTCTCTATCTCCCTCTCTCTCCCTCTCTCTCCCTCCCTCTCCGTCTCCCTCTCTCTCTCTCCCTCGCCGTCTTCCTCTCCGTCTC